>NC_069510.1:90812200-91011752 GCF_027579735.1 Bombina bombina
TCATCCATTTGCTGGTGGGTGCAATCCTTTGCTAACTTAATACATTTACTGTGAAAATTTGGTTGCTATAACTAATTTGGTTCATTGTTATTTCAACTGTGACAGTTTTTTTGTGCTTCTTAAAGGCACAGTAGCGTTTTTTATATTGCTTGTAAATTTATTTGAAAAGTATTTTCCAAGCTTGCTAGTCTCATTGCTAGTCTGTTTAAGCTTGAGAACCTCCGTGTATTACTAGGGGAGGTATTAGCGGCTCTGAATGATTGTAACACGGTTGCAATTCCAGAGAAAATATGTAGGCTGGATAAATATTTTGCGGTACCGGCTTGTACTGACGTTTTTCCTATACCTAAAAGGCTTACAGAAATTGTTAACAAGGAGTGGGATAGACCCGGTGTGCCTTTTTCTCCCCCTCCTATATTTAGAAAAATGTTTCCAATAGACGCCACCACACGGGACTTATGGCAGACGGTCCCTAAGGTGGAGGGAGCAGTTTCTACTCTGGCCAAGCGCACCACTATCCCGGTGGAGGATAGCTGTGCTTTTTCAGATCCAATGGATAAAAAGTTAGAGGGTTACCTTAAGAAAATGTTTGTTCAGCAAGGTTTCATATTACAACCCCTTGCATGCATTGCGCCTGTCACGGCTGCGGCGGCATTCTGGTTTGAGTCTCTGGAAGAGACCCTTAGCACAGCTCCATTGGATGAGATTATAGACAAGCTTAAAGTCCTTAAGCTAGCTAATTCATTTATTTCTGATGCCGTAGTACATTTAACTAAACTCACGGCTAAGAACTCCGCATTCGCCATTCAAGCGCGTAGGGCGCTGTAGCTTAAATCCTGGTCAGCCGATGTGACTTCTAAATCTAAATTGCTTAACATTCCTTTCAAAGGGCAGACATTATTCGGGCCCGGTTTGAAAGAAATTATCGCTGACATTACTGGAGGTAAGGGCCATGCCCTGCCTCAAGACAGGGCCAAACCAAGGGCTAAACAGTCTAATTTTCGTGCCTTTCGTAACTTCAAGGCAGGAGCAGCATCAACTTCCTCCGCTCCAAGACAGGAAGGAACTGTTGCTCGCTACAGACAGGGCTGGAAACCTAACCAGTCCTGGAACAAGGGCAAGCAGGCCAGAAAACCTGCTGCTGCCCCTAAGACAGCATGAAGTGAAGGCCCCCGATCCGGAAACGGATCTAGTGGGGGGCAGACTTTCTCTCTTCGCCCAGGCTTGGGCAAGAGATGTCCAGGATCCCTGGGCGTTAGAGATCATATCTCAGGGATATCTTCTGGACTTCAAAGCTTCTCCTCCAAAAGGGAGATTTCATCTTTCAAGGTTGTCAGCAAACCAGTTAAAGAAAGAGGCGTTTCTACGCTGTGTACAAGACCTTTTACTAATGGGAGTGATCCACCCAGTTCCGCGGTCGGAACACGGACAAGGGTTTTACTCAAATCTGTTTGTGGTTCCCAAAAAAGAGGGAACCTTCAGGCCAATCTTGGACTTAAAGATCCTAAACAAATTCCTAAGAGTTCCATCGTTCAAAATGGAAACTATTCGGACCATCTTACCTATGATCCAAGAGGGTCAGTACATGACCACAGTGGATTTAAAGGATGCCTACCTTCACATACCGATTCACAAGGATCATTACCGGTATCTAAGGTTTGCCTTCCTAAACAGGCATTACCAGTTTGTAGCTCTTCCCTTCGGGTTAGCTACAGCTCCAATAATCTTTACAAAGGTTCTGGGCTCTCTTCTGGCGGTACTAAGACCGCAAGGAATAGCGGTAGCTCCGTACCTAGACGACATTCTGATACAAGCGTCAAGTTTCCAAACTGCCAAGTCTCATACAGAGTTAGTTCTGGCATTTCTAAGGTCGCATGGGTGGAAGGTGAACGTAGAAAAGAGTTCTCTATTGCCACTCACAAGAGTTCCCTTCTTAGGGACTCTTATAGATTCTGTAGAAATGAAAATTTACCTGACAGAGGACAGGTTAACAAAACTTCTAAATGCTTGCCGTGTCCTTCATTCCATTCAACACCCGTCAGTGGCTCAATGCATGGAGATAATCGGCTTAATGGTAGCGGCAATGGACATAGTTAAGAGCAGTTTTAAATGCTCTTCTGGCTTGGCCTCAGTTAGCAACTCTGAGGTTCATCAGGTTTCAGTCGGACAACATCACGACTGTGGCTTACATCAACCATCAGGGAGGGACAAAGAGTTCCCTAGCGATGATGGAAGTCTCAAAGATAATTCGCTGGGCAGAGTCTCACTCTTGCCACCTGTCAGCGATCCACATCCCAGGCGTGGAGAACTGGGAGGCGGATTTCCTAAGTCGCCAGACTTTTCATCCGGGGGAGTGGGAACTTCATCCGGAGGTGTTTGCCCAACTGCTTCATCATTGGGGCAAACCAGATCTGGATCTCATGGCGTCTCGCCAGAACGCCAAGCTTCCTTGTTACGGATCCAGGTCCAGGGACCCGGGAGCGGTGCTGATAGATGCTCTGACAGCACCTTGGGTTTTCAACATGGCTTATGTGTTTCCACCCTTCCCGATGCTTCCTCGATTGATTGCCAGGATCAAACAGGAGAGAGCATCGATGATTCTAATAGCGCCTGCGTGGCCACGCAGGACCTGGTATGCAGATCTAGTGGACATGTCGTCCTGTCCACCATGGTCTCTGCCTCTGAGACAGGACCTTCTGATTCAGGGTCCTTTCAAACATCCAAATCTAATTTCTCTGAGGCTGACTGCATGGAGATTGAACGCTTGATTCTATCAAAGCGGGGATTCTCGGAGTCAGTGATTGATACCTTAATACAGGCTAGGAAACCTGTTACCAGGAAAATTTACCATAAAATATGGCGTAAATACTTATATTGGTGTGAATCCAAGACTTACTCATGGAGTAAGGTTAGGATTCCTAGGATATTGTCTTTTCTACAAGAAGGTTTAGAAAAGGGCTTATCTGCTAGTTCATTAAAGGGACAGATCTCAGCTCTGTCTATCCTTTTACACAAACGTCTGTCAGAAGTTCCAGACGTTCAGGCTTTTTGTCAGGCTTTGGCTAGGATTAAGCCTGTGTTTAAGACTGTTGCTCCGCCGTGGAGCTTAAACTTAGTTCTTAACGTTTTACAGGGTGTTCCGTTTGAACCCCTTCACTCCATTGATATCAAGCTGTTATCTTGGAAAGTTCTGTTTTTAATGGCTATTTCCTCGGCTCGAAGAGTCTCTGAGTTATCGGCCTTACTTTGTGATTCTCCTTATCTGATTTTTCATTCAGACAAGGTAGTTCTGCGTACTAAACCTGGGTTCTTACCTAAGGTAGTCACTAACAAGAATATCAATCAAGAGATTGTTGTTCCATCATTGTGCCCTAGCCCTTCTTCAAAGAAGGAACGACTTCTGCACAATCTGGACGTCGTCCGTGCCCTGAAATTTTATTTGCAGGCAACTAAGGATTTTAGACAAACTTCTTCTCTGTTTATCGTTTATTCTGGACAGAGGAGAGGTCAAAAAGCTTCGGCTACCTCTCTCTCTTTTTGGCTTCGTAGCATAATACGCTTAGCCTATGAGACTGCTGGACAGCAGCCTCCTGAAAGGATTACAGCTCATTCTACTAGAGCTGTGGCTTCCACTTGGGCCTTTAAGAATGAGGCCTCTGTTGAACAGATTTGCAAGGCTGCAACTTGGTCTTCACTTCACACTTTTTCAAAATTTTACAAATTTGACACTTTTTTGCTTCTTCGGAGGCTGTTTTTGGGAGAAAGGTTCTACAGGCAGTGGTTCCTTCCGTGTAAAGATCCTGCCTGTCCCTCCCGTCATCCGTGTACTTCTAGCTTTGGTATTGGTATCCCATAAGTAATGATGACCCGTGGACTGACTACACTTAACAGGAGAAAACATAATTTATGCTTACCTGATAAATTCCTTTCTCCTGTAGTGTAGTCAGTCCACGGCCCGCCCTGTTTTTTACGGCAGGTCTAAATTTTAAATTGAACTCCAGTCACCACTGCACCCTATAGTTTCTCCTTTCTCGTTTGGTTCGGTCGAATGACTGGGTATGACGTAGAGGGGAGGAGCTATATAGCAGCTCTGCTTGGGTGATCCTCTTGCACTTCCTGTTAGGGAGGAGATATAATCCAATAAGTAATGGATGACCCGTGGACTGACTACACTACAGGAGAAAGGAATTTATCAGGTAAGCATAAATTATGTTTTTTTAAAGTTTAATTAGCTGTTTAAATATTGACAAAATAAGTGTAAAGTTTAGTGTCTCTAAAACAATGGGCGCTGCCATGTTGTAACTTAGGTTACCTTCTCTTCTGTGGGCAATTAGGGACAGTTATAAATAGGTCACTAGAGTGTACAGTCAATAGCTGTGTAGAATATAACAATGTTCTGCATTTCCATTTCTAACAGGAACTGACAAGCTCACAATTTCAGAATTGAATTTCAGGAAAAAGGGAGAAAATAATGAAAATATATTGTAGCTTTTTTTTTATATACAATTTATCATTTTATATTACTAGCTCAGTGTTAAATGTCCCTTTAATTCACGTTGTTCTGGAAGTTGTTTTGTCAAAAATCTGACCTATATATTTGAATATCTTCTTTCTAGATACCCTTACTTGGAATAAACCAAGTTTAAATGGTGTTGCTCCTCTCCCTAGAAGTCTTCACTCTGCGACTACCATAAGCAATAAGTAAGTTTCACTTGAAATTAATCTTTATTTTCCATTACAAAACACTTCAATGTCTGAACTACCTCCTTTATGATAAAATGTTAATCTGTTGCTTGTTTCAAGGATGTATGTTTTTGGTGGCTGGGTTCCTCTTGTTATGGATGATGTGAAAGTAGCCACCCACGAGAAAGAATGGAAATGCACCAACACTCTGGCTTGTCTCAACTTAGGTAAGTTTATTTACTGGTACATTTATTGGTACAATAAGTCTAGGTAAACTGTCCATTTATGTTAATTTCAGTCAACCCTTTACATGATGTCTAAATCCATGTTAAACAGAGTATATGTGCTACTTTATACATATAGACATCTAATTCTTTTTGTGCATGTCCACTTGCTTTTAAAGGGACGTGAAATTAAAACTTGTATATTCTTGAATTAGACGGAGCATACAATAAAAAAAAAAAAAAAAGTTTCCAATGACTACCATTATCAAAGTTGCTTTGTGCTCAAGGTATTCCTTGTTGAAGAGTATATTTCGGTAGCAAGCATGTGTCTGTAGCACTACATATCGGAAAACACTGTTGCCATATAGTTATCTTGGAAATTAATGACAAGGTTAAAAGTTTTGCAATAAGATGTGCACTCTCCTGAACCTACCTAGCTGCATTTCAATAAAGTTTAAAGGGTCAGTCAAGTCCAAAATAATAGTTTGATTCAAATAGGGCATGTAATTTTAAACAACTTTCCAATTTATCACTAATTTTGCTTTGTTCTCTTGATATTCTTAGTTGAAAGCTAAATCTAGGTAGACTCATATGCTAATTTCTTAGACTTTGAAGGCCGCCTCTAATTTGAATGCATTTTGACCGCTAGAGGGCATTAGTTCATGTGTCATGTAGCTAACATTGAACTCATGCACGTGAAGTTACCAAGGGGCAGTTTAATTGCGACAGAGATTAATGTTAAAAAAGAGCGCTATAGCTAAAGGTGTAAATTAAAGTGAAGCAAAGTGCAGCAAACTATTAAATATAAGTGGTAATGGGACACTTAAATGTGTGTCAAATTATGTTCGAAAATATATGAAAATGTATCAATGGGGTGAAATACTTAGTGATAAAGTGATTCGTGCATACTAAGAATAGCCAAAAAGTTTAATTTAAAAAAGAAAAATAAATTAAATAAACAGTGACAAAGTTGTGCTATTTAGCAAGGCTCTGCCTAAAATTTAATGCAACAAAAACAAATAACAAAGTTAAAAACACAGAGAAATATATTAATAATAAAAACGGACGTCTCCATATATAAAAGGGATTTGCCAGTACACCAACAATATTAGAAAGCTTATCCTTATGGCCAAAATGGATTGAACAGTCCAGATACACGTTATTTTTTGGATAGATGATGCAGGCTTACCCCCAGACAATGCGTCTCTCAATGAAAGGCAAAAAGAAAATTACCGCCGTAGCGGAAGTGACGTCACCTATATGGGCGCTGGCCAGACTGAGTCCTCCGATTTGGTCCTTGTGTGATCGCTCTCGGGTTTCAGCTTGCTTGGTTCCACAGCAACAAAGTATCCGCTCTTTATGTGCCCAAAAGCACGCAGGATACTATGGAGAGGTGCTGTATGTTAAGTGCAGCTGTTCAACTAGGTATAAAGTTCAGCTTTTCAACCTTCAATAAGGCTTGTGGTTTCGGTACATAAGTAAGCACCAAGATAATGCAAAGTTCAGAGTTTCACAGACGGCAGACAGGCATCAATCTGTGACAGCAACTGGTAGCTGTGAAGTACTCTTTGAAGTTAGATAATGGCAACAAACAGCAACGCGTTTCTCCCTCTACAGGGCTTTCTCAAGATCTTGAGAAAAACGTGAACTTTTTTACTAAGCTCCCTTGTATTGTAGCTGCCTGCCGAGAATGAGTTCCCCAGTCTCTTTGCAAACATCGGAACTCTGACCCACCTCCATTCAGCTGCTCTCAGCTCAGCCCCTGTAGATTATCCTGCACTGAATAGAAGTGGGTCAGAGTTGCGATGTTTGCCAAGAGACAGTGAGGAAATCATTCTTTGCTCTGGGGATCAAAATCGGCAATTCCCAGAACCCCGCCCACTCAACGATCGCCAGCCCACCCCGTGAGGGAAATAGACAATGCTTGAACATCAGGTCTTTGTGTTTATATACATATAATATGATTTTTTGTGTGCTCTAGATAATGTAGCCCATTTCTCCAACATAGGTGTGTCCGGTCCACGGCGTCATCCTTACTTGTGGGATATTCTCCTCCCCAACAGGAAATGGCAAAGAGCCCAGCAAAGCTGACCATATAGTCCCTCCTAGGCTCCGCCTACCCCAGTCATTCTCTTTGCCGTTGCACAGGCAACATCTCCACGGAGATGGCTTAGAGTTTTTTGGTGTTTAAATGTAGTTTTTGTTCTTCAATCAAGAGTTTGTTATTTTAAAATAGTGCTGGTATGTACTATTTACTCTGGAACAGAAAAGAGATGAAGATTTCTGTTTGTAAGAGGAAAATGATTTTAGCAACCGTTACTAAAATCGATGGCTGTTCCACACAGGACTGTTGAGAGGAATTAACTTCAGTTGGGGGAAACAGTGGGCAGACTTTGCTGCTTGAGGTATGACACATTTCTAACAAGACTTGGTAATGCTGGAAGCTGTCATTTTCCCTATGGGAACCGGTAAGCCATTTTCTTAGTTTAAGTAAAAGAATAAAGGGCTTCATTAGGGCTTAAAAAACTGGTAGACATTTTTCTGGGCTAAAACGATTACTTTACTAAGTATATTTGGCAGATTATTACTTTTAATAGTTGTTAAATCTTGGGGATTGTTTTAATAAAAACGGCAGGCACTGTATTGGACACCTTTTTCACTGGGGGCCTTTTCTAGTCATAGACAGAGCCTCATTTTCGCGCCTCTAATGCGCAGTTGTTTTTGGAAAGCATGGCATGCAGATGCATGTGTGAGGAGCTAAGAACCACTGAAAAAGCTTATAGAAGGCATCATTTGGTATCGTATTCCCCTCTGGGCTTGGTTGGGTCTCAGCAAAGCAGATACCTGGGACTGTATAGGGGTTAAATGTAAAAACGGCTCCGGTTCTGTTATTTTAAGGGTTAAAGCTTTCAAATTTGGTGTGCAATACTTTTAAGGCTGTGGTGAAATTTTGGTGAATTTTGAACAATTCCTTCATACTTTCTTTCATGTAATTAACAAGAGTCCATGAGCTAGTGACGTATGGGATATACATTCCTACCAGGAGGGGCAAAGTTTCCCAAACCTTAAAATGCCTATAAATACACCCCTCACCACACCCACAAATCAGTTTTACAAACTTTGCCTCCAAGGGAGGTGGTGAAGTAAGTTTGTGCTAGATTCTACGTTGATATGCGCTCCGCAGCAAGTTGGAGCCCGGTTTTCCTCTCAGCGTGCAGTGAATGTCAGAGGGATGTGAAGAGAGTATTGCCTATTGAATGCAGTGATCTCCTTCTACGGGGTCTATTTCATAAGGTTCTCTGTTATCGGTCGTAGAGATTCATCTCTTACCTCCCTTTTCAGATCGACGATATACTCTTATATTTACCATTACCTCTACTGATTCTCGTTTCAGTACTGGTTTGGCTTTCTACAAACATGTAGATGAGTGTCCTGGGGTAAGTAAGTCTTATTTTCTGTGACACTCTAAGCTATGGTTGGGCACTTTATTTATAAAGTTCTAAATATATGTATTCAAACATTTATTTGCCTTGACTCAGAATGTTCAACTTTCCTTATTTTCAGACAGTCAGTTTCATATTTGGGATTATGCATTGAATTATCATATTTTTCTTACCTCAAAAATTTGACTTTTTTCCCTGTGGGCTGTTAATCTCGCGGGGGCTGAAAATGCTTCATTTTATTGCGTCATTCTTGGCGCGGACTTTTTTGGCGCAAAAATTATTTTCCGTTTCCGGCGTCATACGTGTCGCCGGAAGTTGCGTCATTTTTTGACGTTATTTTGCGCCAAAAATGTCGGCGTTCCGGATGTGGCGTCATTTTTGGCGCCAAAAGCATTTAGGCGCCAAATAATGTGGGCGTCTTATTTGGCGCCAAAAAATATGGGCGTCGCTTTTGTCTCCACATTATTTCAGTCTCATTTTTCATTTGCTTCTGGTTGCTAGAAGCTTGATATTTGGCATTCTTTCCCATTCCTGAAACTGTCTTATAAGGAATTTGATCTATTTTGCTTTATATGTTGTTTTTTCTCTTACATATTG
Organism: Bombina bombina; assembly: GCF_027579735.1. Classification (NCBI taxonomy): domain Eukaryota; kingdom Metazoa; phylum Chordata; class Amphibia; order Anura; family Bombinatoridae; genus Bombina; species Bombina bombina. Next base: position 90,821,148 of record NC_069510.1, read on the forward strand.
CAAGATGTCTCACGTTGCATCTGAGCCAGAAGATACTACAGGAAAATCACTGCCTGCTGGATCTACCAAAGCTAAGTGTATCTGCTGTAAACTTTTGGTAGCTATTCCTCCAGCTGTTGTTTGTAATAATTGTCATGACAAACTTGTTAAAGCAGATAATATTTCCTTTAGTAATGTACCATTGCCTGTTGCAGTTCCCTCAACATCTAAGGTGCAGAATGAATGTTCCTGATAACATAAGAGATTTTGTTTCTGAATCTACAGGGAGTGCAGAATTATTAGGCAAGTTGTATTTTTGAGGATTAATTTTATTATTGAACAACAACCATGTTCTCAATGAACCCAAAAAATTCATTAATATCAAAGCTGAATAGTTTTGGAAGTAGTTTTTAGTTTGTTTTTAGTTATAGCTATTTTAGGGGGATATCTGTGTGTGCAGGTGACTATTACTGTGCATAATTATTAGGCAACTTAACAAAAAACAAATATATACCCATTTCAATTATTTATTTTTACCAGTGAAACCAATATAACATCTCAACATTCACAAATATACATTTCTGACATTCAAAAACAAAACAAAAACAAATCAGTGACCAATATAGCCACCTTTCTTTGCAAGGACACTCAAAAGCCTGCCATCCATGGATTCTGTCAGTGTTTTGATCTGTTCACCATCAACATTGCGTGCAGCAGCAACCACAGCCTCCCAGACACTGTTCAGAGAGGTGTACTGTTTTCCCTCCTTGTAAATCTCACATTTGATGATGGACCACAGGTTCTCAATGGGGTTCAGATCAGGTGAACAAGGAGGCCATGTCATTAGATTTTCTTCTTTTATACCCTTTCTTGCCAGCCACGCTGTGGAGTACTTGGACGCATGTGATGGAGCACTGTCCTGCATGAAAATCATGTTTTTCTTGAAGGATGCAGACTTCTTCCTGTACCACTGCTTGAAGAAGGTGTCTTCCAGAAACTGGCAGTAGGACTGGGAGTTGAGCTTGACTCCATCCTCAACCCGAAAAGGCCCCACAAGCTCATCTTTGATGATACCAGCCCAAACCAGTACTCCACCTCCACCTTGCTGGCGTCTGAGTCGGACTGGAGCTCTCTGCCCTTTACCAATCCAGCCACGGGCCCATCCATCTGGCCCATCAAGACTCACTCTTATTTCATCAGTCCATAAAACCTTAGAAAAATCAGTCTTGAGATATTTCTTGCCAGTCTTGACGTTTCAGCTTGTGTGTCTTGTTCAGTGGTGGTCGTCTTTCAGCCTTTCTTACCTTGGCCATGTCTCTGAGTATTGCACACCTTGTGCTTTTGGGCACTCCAGTGATGTTGCAGCTCTGAAAAATGGCCAAACTGGTGGCAAGTGGCATCTTGGCAGCTGCACGCTTGACTTTTCTCAGTTCATGGGCAGTTATTTTGCGCCTTGGTTTTTCCACACGCTTCTTGCGACCCTGTTGACTATTTTGAATGAAACGCTTGATTGTTCGATGATCACGCTTCAGAAGCTTTGCAATTTTAAGAGTGCTGCATCCCTCTGCAAGATATCTCACTATTTTTGACTTTTCTGAGCCTGTCAAGTCCTTCTTTTTGACCCATTTTGCCAAAGGAAAGGAAGTTGCCTAATAATTATGCACACCTGATATAGGGTGTTGATGTCATTAGACCACACCCCTTCTTATTACAGAGATGCACATCACCTAATATGCTTAATTGGTAGTAGGCTTTCGAGCCTATACAGCTTGGAGTAAGACAACATGCATAAAGAGGATGATGTGGTCAAAATACTCATTTGCCTAATAATGATGCACTCCCTGTATAAAGAAGGCTTTGTCTGTTATTTCTCCTTCTAGTAAACGTAAAAAGTCTTTTAAATCTTCTCTCTCTACAGATGAATTTTTAAATGAACACCATCATTCTGATTCTTTGGACTCTTCTGGTTCAGAGGATTCTATCTCAGAGATTGATGCTGATAAATCTTCATATTTATTTAAGATGGAATTTATTCGCTCTTTACTTAAAGAAGTACTAATTGCTTTAGAAATAGAGGATTCTAGTCCTCTTGATACTAATTCTATACGTTTGGATAAGGTTTTTAAAGCTCCTGCGGTTATTCCAGAAGTTTTTCCTGTTCCTAATGCTATTTCTGCAGTAATTTCCAAAGAATGGGATAAATTGGGTAATTCATTTACTCCTTCTAAACGTTTTAAGCAATTATATCCTGTTCCGCATGACAGGTTAGAATTTTGGGACAAAATCCCTAAAGTTGATGGGGCTATTTCTACCCTTGCTAAACGTACTACCATTCCTACGTCAGATGGTACCTCGTTTAAGGATCCTTTAGATAGAAAAATTGAATCTTTTCTAAGAAAAGCTTATCTGTGTTCAGGTAATCTTCTTAGACCTGCTATATCATTGGCTGATGTTGCTGCAGCTTCAACTTTTTGGTTGGAAACTCTAGCGCAACAAGTAACAAATCGTGATTCTCATGATATTATTATTCTTCTCCAGCATGCTAATAATTTTATCTGTGATGCCATTTTTGATATTATTAGAGTTGATGTTAGGTTTATGTCTCTGGCTATCTTAGCCAGAAGAGCTTTATGGCTTAAGACTTGGAATGCTGATATGGCTTCTAAATCAACTCTACTTTCCATTTCTTTCCAGGGAAACAAATTATTTGGTTCTCAGTTGGATTCTATTATTTCAACTGTTACTGGTGGGAAAGGAACTTTTTTACCACAGGATAAAAAATCTAAAGGTAAAAACAGGGCTAACAATCGTTTTCGTTCCTTTCGTTTCAATAAAGAACAAAAGCCTGATCCTTCGTCCTCAGGAGCAGTTTCAGTTTGGAAACCATCTCCAGTCTGGAATAAATCCAAGCCTGCTAGAAAGGCAAAGCCTGCTTCTAAGTTCACATGAAGGTACGGCCCTCATTCCAGTTCAGCTGGTAGGGGGCAGGTTACGTTTTTTCAAAGAAATTTGGATCAATTCTGTTCACAATCTTTGGATTCAGAACATTGTTTCAGAAGGGTACAGAATTGGTTTCAAGATGAGACCTCCTGCAAAGAGATTTCTCCAACATAGGTGTGTCCGGTCCACGGCGTCATCCTTACTTGTGGGATATTCTCTTCCCCAACAGGAAATGGCAAAGAGCCCAGCAAAGCTGGTCACATGATCCCTCCTAGGCTCCGCCTACCCCAGTCATTCTCTTTGCCGTTGTACAGGCAACATCTCCACGGAGATGGCTTAGAGTTTTTTAGTGTTTAACTGTAGTTTTTATTATTCAATCAAGAGTTTGTTATTTTAAAATAGTGCTGGTATGTACTATTTACTCAGAAACAGAAAAGAGATGAAGATTTCTGTTTGTATGAGGAAAATGATTTTAGCACCGTAACTAAAATCCATGGCTGTTCCACACAGGACTGTTGAGAGCAATTAACTTCAGTTGGGGGAACAGTGTGCAGTCTCTTGCTGCTTGAGGTATGACACATTCTAACAAGACGATGTAATGCTGGAAGCTGTCATTTTTCCCTATGGGATCCGGTAAGCCATGTTTATTACGATGGTAAATAAGGGCTTCACAAGGGCTTATTAAGATTGTAGACTTTTCTGGGCTAAATCGATTCAGTTTTAAAACATATTTAGCTTTGAGGAATCATTTTATCTGGGTTTATTGATATTATAATATCGGCAGGCACTGTATTAGACACCTTATTTCTCTGGGGCTTTCCCAAAGCATAAGCAGAGCCTCATTTTCGCGCCGGTGTGGCGCACTTGTTTTTGAGAGGCATGGCATGCAGTCGCATGTGAGAGGAGCTCTGATACTTAGAAAAGACTTTCTGAAGGCGTCATTTGGTATCGTATTCCCCTTTGGGCTTGGTTGGGTCTCAGCAAAGCAGATACCAGGGACTGTAAAGGGGTTAAAGTGTTAAAACGGCTCCGGTTCCGTTATTTTAAGGGTTAAAGCTTCCAAATTTGGTGTGCAATACTTTTAAGGCTTTAAGACACTGTGGTGAAAATTTGGTGAATTTTGTACAATTCCTTCATGTTTTTTCGCAATTGCAGTAATAAAGTGTGTTCAGTTTAAAATTTAAAGTGACAGTAACGGTTTTATTTTAAAACGTTTTTTGTACTTTATTATCAAGTTTATGCCTGTTTAACATGTCTGAACTACCAGATAGACTGTGTTCTGAATGTGGGGAAGCCAGAATTCCTGTTCATTTAAATAAATGTGATTTATGTGATAATGACAATGATGCCCAAGATGATTCCTCAAGTGAGGGGAGTAAGCATGGTACTGCATCATTCCCTCCTTCGTCTACACGAGTCTTGCCCACTCAGGAGGCCCCTAGTACATCTAGCGCGCCAATACTGCTTACTATGCAACAATTAACGGCTGTAATGGATAATTCTGTCAAAAACATTTTAGCCAAAATGAACCCTTGTCAGCGTAAGCGTGGCTGCTCTGTTTTAGTTACTGAAGAGCATGACGACGCTGATATTAATATCTCTGAAGGGCCCCTAACCCAATCTGAGGGGGCCAGGGAGGTTTTGTCTGAGGGAGAAATTACTGATTCAGGGAACATTTCTCAACAGGCTGAACCTGATGTAATTGCATTTAAATTTAAGTTGGAACATCTCCGCATTCTGCTTAAGGAGGTATTATCCACTCTGGATGATTGTGAAAAGTTGGTCATCCCAGAGAAACTATGTAAAATGGACAAGTTCCTAGAGGTGCCGGAGCTCCCAGAAGCTTTTCCTATACCCAAGCGGGTGGCGGACATTGTTAATAAAGAATGGGAAAGGCCCGGTATTCCTTTCGTCCCTCCCCCCATATTTAAAAAATTGTTTCCTATGGTCGACCCCAGAAAGGACTTATGGCAGACAGTCCCCAAGGTCGAGGGAGCGGTTTCTACTTTAAACAAACGCACCACTATACCCATAGAGGATAGTTGTGCTTTCAAAGATCCTATGGATAAAAAATTAGAAGGTTTGCTTAAAAAGATGTTTGTTCAGCAGGGTTACCTTCTACAACCAATTTCATGCATTGTCCCTGTCACTACAGCCGCATGTTTCTGGTTTGATGAACTGATAAAGGCGCTCGATAGTGATTCTCCTCCTTATGAGGAGATTATGGACAGAATCAATGCTCTCAAATTGGCTAATTCTTTCACCCTAGACGCCACTTTGCAATTGGCTAGGTTAGCGGCTAAGAATTCTGGGTTTGCTATTGTGGCGCGCAGAGCGCTTTGGTTGAAATCTTGGTCGGCTGACGCGTCTTCCAAGAACAAGCTACTAAACATTCCTTTCAAGGGGAAAACGCTGTTTGGCCCTGACTTGAAAGAGATTATCTCGGATATCACTGGGGGTAAGGGCCACGCCCTTCCTCAGGATCGGCCTTTCAAGGCGAAAAATAGACCCAATTTTCGTCCCTTTCGTAAAAACGGACCAGCCCAAAGTGCTACGTCCTCTAAGCAAGAGGGTAATACTTCTCAAGCCAAGCCAGCTTGGAGACCAATGCAAGGCTGGAACAAGGGAAAGCAGGCCAAGAAGCCTGCCACTGCTACCAAGACAGCATGAAATATTGGCCCCCGATCCGGGACCGGATCTGGTGGGGGGCAGACTCTCTCTCTTCGCTCAGGCTTGGGCAAGAGATGTTCTGGATCCTTGGGCGCTAGAAATAGTCTCCCAGGGTTATCTTCTGGAATTCAAGGGACTTCCCCCAAGGGGGAGGTTCCACAGGTCTCAGTTGTCTTCAGACCACATAAAAAGACAGGCGTTCTTACATTGTGTAGAAGACCTGTTAAAAATGGGAGTGATTCATCCTGTTCCACTAAGAGAACAAGGGATGGGGTTCTACTCCAATCTGTTCATAGTTCCCAAAAAAGAGGGAACGTTCAGACCAATCTTAGATCTCAAGATCTTAAACAAGTTTCTCAAGGTTCCATCTTTCAAGATGGAAACCATTCGAACTATTCTTCCTTCCATCCAGGAGGGTCAATTCATGACCACGGTGGATTTAAAGGATGCGTATCTACATATTCCTATCCACAAGGAACATCATCGGTTCCTAAGGTTTGCATTCCTGGACAAACATTACCAGTTCGTGGCGCTTCCTTTCGGATTAGCCACTGCTCCAAGGATTTTCACAAAGGTACTAGGCTCCCTTCTAGCGGTGCTAAGACCAAGGGGCATTGCAGTAGTACCTTACCTGGACGACATTCTGATTCAAGCGTCGTCCCTTCCTCAAGCAAAGGCTCACACGGACATTGTCCTGGCCTTTCTCAGATCTCACGGCTGGAAAGTGAACGTGGAAAAGAGTTCTCTATCCCCGTCAACAAGGGTTCCCTTCTTGGGAACAATTATAGACTCTTTAGAAATGAGGATCTTTCTAACAGAGGCCAGAAAAACAAAACTTCTAGACTCTTGTCGGATACTTCATTCCGTTCCTCTTCCTTCCATAGCTCAGTGCATGGAAGTGATCGGGTTGATGGTAGCGGCGATGGACATAGTTCCTTTTGCGCGCATTCATCTAAGACCATTACAACTGTGCATGCTCAGTCAGTGGAATGGGGACTATACAGACTTGTCTCCGAAGATACAAGTAAATCAGAGGACCAGAGACTCACTCCGTTGGTGGCTGTCCCTGGACAATCTGTCTCAAGGGATGACGTTCCGCAGACCAGAGTGGGTCATTGTCACGACCGACGCCAGTCTGATGGGCTGGGGCGCGGTCTGGGGATCCCTGAAAGCTCAGGGTCTTTGGTCTCGGGAAGAATCTCTTCTACCGATAAATATTCTGGAACTGAGAGCGATATTCAATGCTCTCAAGGCCTGGCCTCGGCTAGCGAGGACCAAGTTCATACGGTTTCAATCAGACAACATGACAACTGTTGCGTACATCAACCATCAGGGGGGAACAAGGAGTTCCCTAGCGATGGAAGAAGTGACCAAAATCATTCTATGGGCGGAGTCTCACTCCTGCCACCTGTCTGCTATCCACATCCCAGGAGTGGAAAATTGGGAAGCGGATTTTCTGAGTCGTCAGACATTGCATCCGGGGGAGTGGGAACTCCATCCGGAAATCTTTGCCCAAGTCACTCACCTGTGGGGCATTCCAGACATGGATCTGATGGCCTCTCGTCAGAACTTCAAAGTTCCTTGCTACGGGGCCAGATCCTGGGATCCCAAGGCGGCTCTAGTGGATGCACTAGTAGCACCTTGGACCTTCAAACTAGCTTATGTGTTCCCGCCATTTCCTCTCATCCCCAGGCTGGTAGCCAGGATCAATCAGGAGAGGGCGTCGGTGATCTTGATAGCTCCTGCATGGCCACGCAGGACTTGGTATGCAGATCTGGTGAATATGTCATCGGCTCCACCTTGGAAGCTACCTTTGAGACGAGACCTTCTTGTTCAGGGTCCGTTCGAACATCCGAATCTGGTTTCACTCCAGCTGACTGCTTGGAGATTGAACGCTTGATTTTATCGAAGCGAGGATTCTCAGATTCTGTTATCGATACTCTTGTTCAGGCCAGAAAGCCTGTAACTAGAAAGATTTACCACAAAATTTGGAAAAAATATATCTGTTGGTGTGAATCTAAAGGATTCCCTTGGGACAAGGTTAAGATTCCTAGGATTCTATCCTTCCTTCAAGAAGGATTGGAAAAAGGATTATCTGCTAGTTCCCTGAAGGGACAGATTTCTGCCTTGTCGGTATTACTTCACAAAAAGCTGGCAGCTGTGCCAGATGTTCAAGCCTTTGTTCAGGCTCTGGTTAGAATCAAGCCTGTTTACAAACCTTTGACTCCTCCTTGGAGTCTCAATTTAGTTCTTTCAGTTCTTCAGGGGGTTCCGTTTGAACCCTTACATTCCGTTGATATTAAGTTATTATCTTGGAAAGTTTTGTTTTTAGTTGCGATTTCTTCTGCTAGAAGAGTCTCAGAATTATCTGCTCTGCAGTGTTCTCCTCCTTATCTGGTGTTCCATGCAGATAAGGTGGTTTTACGTACTAAACCTGGTTTTCTTCCAAAAGTTGTTTCTAACAAAAACATTAACCAGGAGATTATCGTACCTTCTCTGTGTCCAAAACCAGTTTCAAAGAAGGAACGTTTGTTGCACAATTTGGATGTTGTTCGCGCTCTAAAATTCTATTTAGATGCTACAAAGGATTTTAGACAAACATCTTCCTTGTTTGTTGTTTATTCAGGTAAAAGGAGAGGTCAAAAAGCAACTTCTACCTCTCTCTCTTTTTGGATTAAAAGCATCATCAGATTGGCTTACGAGACTGCCGGACGGCAGCCTCCCGAAAGAATCACAGCTCATTCCACTAGGGCTGTGGCTTCCACATGGGCCTTCAAGAACGAGGCTTCTGTTGATCAGATATGTAGGGCAGCGACTTGGTCTTCACTACACACTTTTACCAAATTTTACAAGTTTGATACTTTTGCTTCTTCTGAGGCTATTTTTGGGAGAAAGGTTTTGCAAGCCGTGGTGCCTTCCATTTAGGTGACCTGATTTGCTCCCTCCCTTCATCCGTGTCCTAAAGCTTTGGTATTGGTTCCCACAAGTAAGGATGACGCCGTGGACCGGACACACCTATGTTGGAGAAAACAGAATTTATGTTTACCTGATAAATTTCTTTCTCCAACGGTGTGTCCGGTCCACGGCCCGCCCTGGTTTTTTAATCAGGTCTGATAATTTATTTTCTTTAACTACAGTCACCACGGTACCATATGGTTTCTCCTATGCAAATATTCCTCCTTAACGTCGGTCGAATGACTGGGGTAGGCGGAGCCTAGGAGGGATCATGTGACCAGCTTTGCTGGGCTCTTTGCCATTTCCTGTTGGGGAAGAGAATATCCCACAAGTAAGGATGACGCCGTGGACCGGACACACCGTTGGAGAAAGAAATTTATCAGGTAAACATAAATTCTGTTTTTTTCTTTCCCGTGTCCCAGTAAATCCAGTGAAAGCTCAAGCATTTCTGAATTGTGTTTCAGATCTAGAGTTGGCTGGAGTAATTATGCCAGTTCCAGTTCCGGAACAGGGGATGGGGTTTTATTCAAATCTCTTCATTATACCAAAGAAGGAGAATTCCTTCAGACCAGTTCTGGATCTAAAATTATTGAATCGTTATGTAAGGATACCAACGTTCAAGATGGTAACTGTAAGGACTATATTGCCTTTTGTTCAGCAAGGGAATTATATGTCCACAATAGATTTACAGGATGCATATCTGCATATTCCGATTCATCCAGATCATTATCAGTTCCTGAGATTCTCTTTTCTAGACAAGCATTACCAATTTGTGGCTCTACCGTTTGGCCTTGCTACAGCTCCAAGAATTTTCACAAAGATTCTCGGTGCCCTTCTGTCTGTAATCAGAGAACAGGGTATTGTGGTATTTCCTTATTTGGACGATATCTTGGTACTTGCTCAGTCTTTACATTTAGCAGAGTCTCATACGAATCGACTTGTGTTGTTTCTTCAAGATCATGGTTGGAGGATCAATTTACCAAAAAGTTCTTTGATTCCTCAAACAAGGGTAACCTTTCTGGGTTTCCAGATAGATTCAGTGTCCATGACTCTGTCTTTAACAGACAAGAGACGTCTAAAATTGATTACAGCTTGTCGAAACCTTCAGTCTCAATCATTCCCTTCGGTAGCCTTATGCATGGAAATTCTAGGTCTTATGACTGCTGCATCGGACGCGATCCCCTTTGCTCGTTTTCACATGCGACCTCTTCAGCTCTGTATGCTGAACCAATGGTGCAGGGATTACACGAAGATATATCAATTAATATCTTTAAAACCGATTGTTCGACACTCTCTAACGTGGTGGACAGATCACCATCGTTTAATTCAGGGGGCTTCTTTTGTTCTTCCGACCTGGACTGTAATTTCAACAGATGCAAGTCTCACAGGTTGGGGAGCTGTGTGGGGATCTCTGACGGCACAAGGAGTTTGGGAATCTCAGGAGGTGAGATTACCGATCAATATTTTGGAACTCCGTGCAATTTTCAGAGCTCTTCAGTTTTGGCCTCTTCTGAAGAGAGAATCGTTCATTTGTTTTCAGACAGACAATGTCACAACTGTGGCATACATCAATCATCAAGGAGGGACTCACAGTCCTCTGGCTATGAAAGAAGTATCTCGAATTTTGGTTTGGGCGGAATCCAGCTCCTGTCTAATATCTGCGGTTCATATCCCAGGTGTAGACAATTGGGAAGCGGATTATCTCAGTCGCCAAACGTTGCATCCGGGCGAATGGTCTCTTCACCCAGAGGTATTTCTTCAGATTGTTCAAATGTGGGGGCTCCCAGAGATAGATCTGATGGCCTCTCATCTAAACAAGAAACTTCCCAGGTATCTGTCCAGATCCCGGGATCCTCAGGCGGAGGCAGTGGATGCATTATCACTTCCTTGGAAGTATCATCCTGCCTATATCTTTCCGCCTCTAGTTCTTCTTCCAAGAGTAATCTCCAAGATTCTGAGGGAATGCTCGTTTGTTCTGCTAATAGCTCCGGCATGGCCTCACAGGTTTTGGTATGCGGATCTTGTCCGGATGGCATCTTGCCAACCATGGACTCTTCCGTTAAGACCAGACCTTCTGTCGCAAGGTCCTTTTTTCCATCCGGATCTGAAATCCTTAAATTTAAAGGTATGGAGATTGAACGCTTGATTCTTGGTCAAAGGTTTCTCTGACTCCGTGATTAATACTATGTTACAGGCTCGTAAATCTGTATCTCGAGAGATATATTATAGAGTCTGGAAGACTTATATTTCTTGGTGTCTTTCTCATCATTTTTCTTGGCATTCTTTTAGAATACCGAGAATTTTACAGTTTCTTCAGGATGGTTTAGATAAGGGTTTGTCCGCAAGTTCTTTGAAAGGACAAATCTCCGCTCTTTCTGTTCTTTTTCACAGAAAGATTGCTATTCTTCCTGATATTCATTGTTTTGTACAAGCTTTGGTTCGTATAAAACCTGTCATTAAGTCAATTTCTCCTCCATGGAGTTTGAATTTGGTTCTGGGAGCTCTTCAAGCTCCTCCGTTTGAACCTATGCATTCATTGGACATTAAATTACTTTCTTGGAAAGTTTTGTTCCTTTTGGCCATCTCTTCTGCTAGAAGAGTTTCTGAATTATCTGCTCTTTCTTGTGAGTCTCCTTTTCTGATTTTTCATCAGGATAAGGCGGTGTTGCGAACTTCTTTTGAATTTTTACCTAAAGTTGTGAATTCCAACAACATTAGTAGAGAAATTGTGGTTCCTTCATTATGTCCTAATCCTAAGAATTCTAAGGAGAAATCGTTGCATTCTTTGGATGTTGTTAGAGCTTTGAAATATTATGTTGAAGCTACGAAATCTTTCCGTAAGACTTCTAGTCTATTTGTTATCTTTTCCGGTTCTAGGAAAGGCCAGAAAGCTTCTGCCATTTCTTTGGCATCTTGGTTGAAATCTTTAATTCATCTTGCCTATGTTGAGTCGGGTAAAATTCCGCCTCAGAGAATTACAGCTCATTCTACTAGGTCAGTATCTACTTCCTGGGCGTTTAGGAATGAAGCTTCGGTTGACCAGATCTGCAAAGCAGCAACTTGGTCCTCTTTGCATACTTTTACTAAATTCTACCATTTTGATGTATTTTCTTCTTCTGAAGCAGTTTTTGGTAGAAAAGTTCTTCAGGCAGCGGTTTCAGTTTGAATCTTCTGCTTATGTTTTTCGTTAAACTTTATTTCTCCAACATAGGTGTGTCCGGTCCACGGCGTCATCCTTACTTGTGGGATATTCTCTTCCCCAACAGGAAATGGCAAAGAGCCCAGCAAAGCTGGTCACATGATCCCTCCTAGGCTCCGCCTACCCCAGTCATTCTCTTTGCCGTTGTACAGGCAACATCTCCACGGAGATGGCTTAGAGTTTTTTAGTGTTTAACTGTAGTTTTTATTATTCAATCAAGAGTTTGTTATTTTGAAATAGTGCTGGTATGTACTATTTACTCAGAAACAGAAAAGAGATGAAGATTTCTGTTTGTATGAGGAAAATGATTTTAGCAACCGTAACTAAAATCCATGGCTGTTCCACACAGGACTGTTGAGAGCAATTAACTTCAGTTGGGGGAACAGTGTGCAGTCTCTTGCTGCTTGAGGTATGACACATTCTAACAAGACGATGTAATGCTGGAAGCTGTCATTTTCCCTATGGGATCCGGTAAGCCATGTTTATTACGATCATAAATAAGGGCTTCACAAGGGCTTATTAAGACTGTAGACTGTTTCTGGGCTAAATCGATTCTTTATTAACACATATTTAGCCTTGAGGAATCATTTTATCTGGGTATTTTGATATAATAATATCGGCAGGCACTGTATTAGACACCTTATTCCTTAGGGGCTTTCTCAAAGCTTAAGCAGAGCCTCATTTTCGCGCCGGTGTGGCGCACTTGTTTTTGAGAGGCATGGCATGCAGTCGCATGTGAGAGGAGCTCTGATACTTAGAAAAGACTTTCTGAAGGCGTCATTTGGTATCGTATTCCCCTTTGGGCTTGGTTGGGTCTCAGCAAAGCAGATACCAGGGACTGTAAAGGGGTTAAAGCTTAAAACGGCTCCGGTTCCGTTATTTTAAGGGTTAAAGCTTCCAAATTTGGTGTGCAATACTTTTAAGGCTTTAAGACACTGTGGTGAAAATTTGGTGAATTTTGAACAATTCCTTCATGTTTTTTCGCAATTGCAGTAATAAAGTGTGTTCAGTTTAAAATTTAAAGTGACAGTAACGGTTTTATTTTAAAACGTTTTTGTACTTTGTTATCAAGTTTATGCCTGTTTAACATGTCTGAACTACCAGATAGACTGTGTTCTGAATGTGGGGAAGCCAGGATTCCTATTCATTTAAATAAATGTGATTTATGTGATAATGACAATGATGCCCAAGATGATTCCTCAAGTGAGGGGAGTAAGCATGGTACTGCATCATTCCCTCCTTCGTCTACACGAGTCTTGCCCACTCAGGAGGCCCCTAGTACATCTAGCGCGCCAATACTCCTTACTATGCAACAATTAACGGCTGTAATGGATAATTCTGTCAAAAACATTTTAGCCAAAATGAACCCTTGTCAGCGTAAGCGTGGCTGCTCTGTTTTAGATACTGAAGAGCATGACGACGCTGATATTAATATCTCTGAAGGGCCCCTAACCCAGTCTGATGGGGCCAGGGAGGTTTTGTCTGAGGGAGAAATTACTGATTCAGGGAACATTTCTCAACAGGCTGAACCTGATGTGATTGCATTTAAATTTAAGTTGGAACATCTCCGCATTCTGCTTAAGGAGGTATTATCCACTCTGGATGATTGTGAAAAGTTGGTCATCCCAGAGAAACTATGTAAAATGGACAAGTTCCTAGAGGTGCCGGGGCTCCCAGAAGCTTTTCCTATACCCAAGCGGGTGGCGGACATTGTTAATAAAGAATGGGAAAGGCCCGGTATTCCTTTCGTCCCTCCCCCCATATTTAAAAAATTGTTTCCTATGGTCGACCCCAGAAAGGACTTATGGCAGACAGTCCCCAAGGTCGAGGGAGCGGTTTCCACTTTAAACAAACGCACCACTATACCCATAGAGGATAGTTGTGCTTTCAAAGATCCTATGGATAAGAAATTAGAAGGTTTGCTTAAAAAGATGTTTGTTCAGCAGGGTTACCTTCTACAACCAATTTCATGCATTGTCCCTGTCGCTACAGCCGCATGTTTCTGGTTCGATGAGCTGATAAAGACGCTCGATAGTGATTCTCCTCCTTACGAGGAGATTATGGACAGAATCAATGCTCTCAAATTGGCTAATTCTTTCACCCTAGACGCCACTTTGCAATTGGCTAGGTTAGCGGCTAAGAATTCTGGGTTTGCTATTGTGGCGCGCAGAGCGCTTTGGTTGAAATCTTGGTCGGCTGATGCGTCTTCCAAGAACAAGCTACTAAACATTCCTTTCAAGGGGAAAACACTGTTTGGCCCTGACTTGAAAGAGATTATCTCTGATATCACTGGGGGTAAGGGCCACGCCCTTCCTCAGGATCGGCCTTTCAAGGCAAAAAATAGACCTAATTTTCGTCCCTTTCGTAAAAACGGACCAGCCCAAAGTGCTACGTCCTCTAAGCAAGAGGGTAATACTTCTCAAGCCAAGCCAGCTTGGAGACCAATGCAAGGCTGGAACAAGGGAAAGCAGGCCAAGAAACCTGCCACTGCTACCAAGACAGCATGAACTGTTGGCCCCCGATCCGGGACCGGATCTGGTGGGGGGCAGACTCTCTCTCTTCGCTCAGGCTTGGGCAAGAGATGTTCTGGATCCTTGGGCGCTAGAAATAGTCTCCCAAGGTTATCTTCTGGAATTCAAGGGACTTCCCCCAAGGGGGAGGTTCCACAGGTCTCAGTTGTCTTCAGACCACATAAAAAGACAGGCGTTCTTACATTGTGTAGAAGACCTGTTAAAAATGGGAGTGATTCATCCTGTTCCATTAAGAGAACAAGGGATGGGGTTCTACTCCAATCTGTTCATAGTTCCCAAAAAAGAGGGAACGTTCAGACCAATCTTAGATCTCAAGATCTTAAACAAGTTTCTCAAGGTTCCATCGTTCAAGATGGAAACCATTCGAACTATTCTTCCTTCCATCCAGGAAGGTCAATTCATGACCACGGTGGATTTAAAGGATGCGTATCTACATATTCCTATCCACAAGGAACATCATCGGTTCCTAAGGTTCGCATTCCTGGACAAACATTACCAGTTCGTGGCGCTTCCTTTCGGATTAGCCACTGCTCCAAGGATTTTCACAAAGGTACTAGGGTCCCTTCTAGCTGTGCTACGACCAAGGGGCATTGCGGTAGTACCTTACTTGGACGACATTCTGATTCAAGCGTCGTCCCTTCCTCAAGCAAAGGCTCACACGGACATCGTCCTGGCCTTTCTCAGATCTCACGGTTGGAAAGTGAACGTGGAAAAGAGTTCTCTATCCCCGTCAACAAGGGTTCCCTTCTTGGGAACAATTATAGACTCCTTAGAAATGAGGATTTTTCTGACAGAGGTCAGAAAAACAAAACTTCTAGACTCTTGTCGGATACTTCATTCCGTTCCTCTTCCTTCCATAGCTCAGTGCATGGAAGTGATCGGGTTGATGGTAGCGGCAATGGACATAGTTCCTTTTGCGCGCATTCATCTAAGACCATTACAACTGTGCATGCTCAGTCAGTGGAATGGGGACTATACAGACTTGTCTCCGAAGATACAAGTAAATCAGAGGACCAGAGACTCACTCCGTTGGTGGCTGTCCCTGGACAACCTGTCACAAGGGATGACATTCCGCAGACCAGAGTGGGTCATTGTCACGACCGACGCCAGTCTGATGGGCTGGGGCGCGGTCTGGGGATCCCTGAAAGCTCAGGGTCTTTGGTCTCGGGAAGAATCTCTTCTACCGATAAATATTCTGGAACTGAGAGCGATATTCAATGCTCTCAAGGCTTGGCCTCAGCTAGCGAGGACCAAGTTCATACGGTTTCAATCAGACAACATGACAACTGTTGCGTACATCAACCATCAGGGGGGAACAAGGAGTTCCCTAGCGATGGAAGAAGTGACCAAAATTATTCTATGGGCGGAGTCTCACTCCTGCCACCTGTCTGCTATCCACATCCCAGGAGTGGAAAATTGGGAAGCGGATTTTCTGAGTCGTCAGACATTGCATCCGGGGGAGTGGGAACTCCATCCGGAAATCTTTGCCCAAGTCACTCACCTGTGGGGCATTCCAGACATGGATCTGATGGCCTCTCGTCAGAACTTCAAAGTTCCTTGCTACGGGGCCAGATCCAGGGATCCCAAGGCGGCTCTAGTGGATGCACTAGTAGCAC
Source organism: Bombina bombina (assembly GCF_027579735.1). Taxonomy (NCBI): domain Eukaryota; kingdom Metazoa; phylum Chordata; class Amphibia; order Anura; family Bombinatoridae; genus Bombina; species Bombina bombina. The sequence goes on from NC_069510.1 coordinate 90,837,038, forward strand.
CTTGGACCTTCAAACTAGCTTATGTGTTCCCGCCTTTTCCTCTCATCCCCAGGCTGGTAGCCAGGATCAATCAGGAGAGGGCGTCGGTGATCTTGATAGCTCCTGCGTGGCCACGCAGGACTTGGTATGCAGATCTGGTGAATATGTCATCGGCTCCACCTTGGAAGCTACCTTTGAGACGAGACCTTCTTGTTCAGGGTCCGTTCGAACATCCGAATCTGGTTTCACTCCAGCTGACTGCTTGGAGATTGAACGCTTGATTTTATCGAAGCGAGGATTCTCAGATTCTGTTATCGATACTCTTGTTCAGGCCAGAAAGCCTGTAACTAGAAAGATTTACCACAAAATTTGGAAAAAATATATCTGTTGGTGTGAATCTAAAGGATTCCCTTGGGACAAGGTTAAGATTCCTAGGATTCTATCCTTCCTTCAAGAAGGATTGGAAAAAGGATTATCTGCAAGTTCCCTGAAGGGACAGATTTCTGCCTTGTCGGTGTTACTTCACAAAAAGCTGGCAGCTGTGCCAGATGTTCAAGCCTTTGTTCAGGCTCTGGTTAGAATCAAGCCTGTTTACAAACCTTTGACTCCTCCTTGGAGTCTCAATTTAGTTCTTTCAGTTCTTCAGGGAATTCCGTTTGAACCCTTACATTCCGTTGATATTAAGTTATTATCTTGGAAAGTTTTGTTTTTAGTTGCAATTTCTTCTGCTAGAAGAGTTTCAGAATTATCTGCTCTGCAGTGTTCTCCTCCTTATCTGGTGTTCCATGCAGATAAGGTGGTTTTACGTACTAAACCTGGTTTTCTTCCAAAGGTTGTTTCTAACAAAAACATTAACCAGGAGATTATCGTACCTTCTCTGTGTCCGAAACCAGTTTCAAAGAAGGAACGTTTGTTGCACAATTTGGATGTTGTCCGCGCTCTAAAATTCTATTTAGATGCTACAAAGGATTTTAGACAAACATCTTCCTTGTTTGTTGTTTATTCAGGTAAAAGGAGAGGTCAAAAAGCAACTTCTACCTCTCTCTCTTTTTGGATTAAAAGCATCATCAGATTGGCTTACGAGACTGCCGGACGGCAGCCTCCCGAAAGAATCACAGCTCATTCCACTAGGGCTGTGGCTTCCACATGGGCCTTCAAGAACGAGGCTTCTGTTGATCAGATATGTAGGGCAGCGACTTGGTCTTCACTGCACACTTTTACCAAATTTTACAAGTTTGATACTTTTGCTTCTTCTGAGGCTATTTTTGGGAGAAAGGTTTTGCAAGCCGTGGTGCCTTCCATTTAGGTGACCTGATTTGCTCCCTCCCTTCATCCGTGTCCTAAAGCTTTGGTATTGGTTCCCACAAGTAAGGATGACGCCGTGGACCGGACACACCTATGTTGGAGAAAACAGAATTTATGTTTACCTGATAAATTACTTTCTCCAACGGTGTGTCCGGTCCACGGCCCGCCCTGGTTTTTTAATCAGGTCTGATAATTTATTTTCTTTAACTACAGTCACCACGGTACCATATGGTTTCTCCTATGCAAATATTCCTCCTTAACGTCGGTCGAATGACTGGGGTAGGCGGAGCCTAGGAGGGATCATGTGACCAGCTTTGCTGGGCTCTTTGCCATTTCCTGTTGGGGAAGAGAATATCCCACAAGTAAGGATGACGCCGTGGACCGGACACACCGTTGGAGAAAGTAATTTATCAGGTAAACATAAATTCTGTTTTTGGGTGTGGATTATTTTCAGCAGGAATTGGCTGTCTTTATTTTATCCCTCCCTCTCTAGTGACTCTTGTGTGGAAAGATCCACATCTTGGGTAGTCATTATCCCATACGTCACTAGCTCATGGACTCTTGTTAATTACATGAAAGAAAACATAATTTATGTAAGAACTTACCTGATAAATTCATTTCTTTCATATTAACAAGAGTCCATGAGGCCCACCCTTTTTTGTGGTGGTTATGATTTTTTTGTATAAAGCACAATTATTCCAATTCCTTATTTTATATGCTTCGCACTTTTTTTCTTATCACCCCACTTCTTGGCTATTCGTTAAACTGATTTGTGGGTGTGGTGAGGGGTGTATTTATAGGCATTTTAAGGTTTGGGAAACTTTGCCCCTCCTGGTAGGAATGTATATCCCATACGTCACTAGCTCATGGACTCTTGTTAATATGAAAGAAATGAATTTATCAGGTAAGTTCTTACATAAATTATGTTTTTTCACATATTCAGTAATAAAGTGTGTTCAGTTTAAAATTTAAAGGGACAGTAACGGTTTTATTGTAAAACGTTTTTTGTGCTTTGTTGACAAGTTTAAGCCTGTTTAACATGTCTGAACCATCAGATAACGATGTTCTATATGCATGAAAGCCAATGTGTCTCCCCTTTTAAATATATGTGATATATTTGTGTCATAATGTCCAAACAAAGTAGGGATAATAATGCCATAGATATGATATTGCCCAAGATGATTCCTCTAATGAGGGGAGTAAGCATGGTACTGCATCATCCCCTTCTGTGTCTACACCAGTTTTGCCCACACAAGAGGCCCCTAGTACATCTAGTGCGCCAATACTTATTACCATACAACACTTAATGGCTGTAATGGATAATTCTATTGCATGCATTTTTTCCAAAATGCCTACTTATCAGAGAAAGTGTGATTGCTCTGTTTTAAACACTGAAGAGCAAGAGGACGCTGATGATATCTGTTCTGACATGCCCTCACACCTATCTGAAGGGGCCAGGAGGGAGGTTTTGTCTGAGGGAGAAATTTCAGATTCAGGGAAAATTTCTCAACAAGCAGAACCTGATATTGTAACTTTTAAATTTAAATTAGAACATCTCCACGCACTACTTAAGGAGGTATTATCTACTCTGGATGATTGTGACAATTTGGTCATTCCAGAGAAATTAGGTAAGATGGACAAGTTCCTAGAGGTTCCGGTGCCCCCCGATGTTTTTCCTATACCCAAGCGGGTGGCGGACATAGTAAATAAGGAGTGGGAAAGGCCCGGCATACCTTTTGTCCTCCCCCTATATTTAAGAAATTATTTCCTATAGTCGACCCCAGAAAGGACTTATGGCATACAGTCCCCAAGGTCGAGGGGGCGGTTTCTACTCTAAACAAACGCACTTCTATTCCTATAGAAGATAGTTGTGCTTTCAAGATCCTATGGATTTAAGGTTAGAGGGTTTGCTTAAAAAGATGTTTGTTCAGCAAGGTTACCTTCTACAACCAATTTCATGCATTGTTCCTGTCACTACAGCGCTTTTGCTTAACATCCCTTTCAAGGGTAAAACACTGTTTGGCCCTTGGCCCTGACTTGAAAGAGATTATTTCAGACATCACTGGGGGAAAGGGCCACGCCCTTCCTCTGGATAGGTCTTTTAAGGCTAAAAATAAACCAAATTTTCGTCCCTTTCGCAGAAACGGACCAGCCTCAATTTCTACACCCTCTAAGCAAGAGGGTAATACTTCTCAAACCAAGCCAGCCTGGAGGCCGATGCAAGGCTGGAACAAGGGTAAGCAGGCCAAGTCACCTGCCACTGCTACCAAAACAGCATGAAGTGTTGGCCCCAGATCTGGGACCGGATCTGGTGGGGGGCAGACTTTCTCTCTTTGCTCAGGCTTGGGCAAGAGATGTTCAGGATCCTTGGGCGCTAGAAATAGTTTCTCAAGGTTATCTCCTGGAATTCAGGGAACTACCCCCAAGGGGAAGGTTCCACAGGTCTCAATTATCTTCGAACAGGCATTCTTACACTGTGTAGAAGACCTGTTAAGCATGGGAGTGATTCATCCTGTTCCATTAGGAGAACAAGGGATGGGTTTTTACTCCAACCTGTTCATAATTCCCAAAAAAGAGGGAACATTCAGACCAATTTTAGATCTCAAGATTCTAAACAAGTTTCTAAGGGTTTCATCATTCAAAATGGAAACCATTCGAACGATCCTTCCTACCATCCAGGAAGGTCAATTCATGACCACGGTGGACTTAAAGGATGCGTATCTACGTATTCCTATCCACAAGGAACATTTTCGGTTCCTGAGGTTCGCCTTTCTGGACAAGCATTACCAGTTTGTGGCACTTCCATTCGGATTAGCCACTGCTCCAAGGATTTTCACAAAGGTACTAGGGTCCCTTCTAGCGGTGCTAAGACCAAGGGGCATTGCAGTAGTACCTTACTTGGACGACATCCTGATTAAAGTGTCGTCTCTGTCAAAAGCAAGGGCTCATACGGACATTGTCCTAGCTTTTCTCAGATCTCACAGGTGGAAAGTGAGCATAGAAAAAAGTTCTCTGTCCCCGTCAACAAGAGTTCCCTTCTTGGGAACAATAATAGTTTCCTTAGAAATGAAGGTTTTTCTGACAGAGGCCAGAAAATCAAAACTTCTAAGCTCTTGTCAGGTACTTCATTCTGTTCTTCTTCCTTCCATAGCGCAGTGCATGGAAGTAATAGGTTTGATGGTTGCGGCAAGGGACATAGTTCCTTTTGCACGAATTCATCTAAGACCATTACACCTGTGCATGCTCAGACAGTGGAATGGGGATTATACAGACTTGTCTCCGACGATACAAGTAGATCAAATAACCAGAGATTCACTCCGTTGGTGGCTGACCCTGGACAACCTGTCACAGGGAATGAGCTTCCGCAGACCAGAGTAGGTCATTGTCACGACAGACGCCAGTCTGGTGGGCTGGGGCACGGTCTGGGAACCCCTGAAAGCTCAGGGTCTATGGTCTCGGGAAGAATCTCTTCTCCCGATAAACATTCTGGAACTGAGAGCGATATTCAATGCTCTCAAGGCTTGGCCTTGACTAGCAAAGGCCAAATTCATAAGGTTTCAATCAGACATCATGACGACTGTTACATATATCAACCATCAGGGGGAAACAAGGAGTTCCCTGGCGATGGAGGAGCATCCGGGGGAGTGGGAACTCCATCTGGAAATCTTTGCCCAAATAACTCAATTATGGGGCAATCCAGACATGGTTCTGATGGCCTCTCGTCAGAACTTCAAGGTCCCTTGTTACGGGTCCAAATCCAGGGATCCCAAGGCGACTCTATTGGATACAATAGTAGCACCTTGGATCTTCAACCTAGCTTATGTATTCCCACCGTTTCCTCTCATTCCCAGGCTGGTAGCCAGGATCAATCTGGAGAGGGCTTCGGTGATCTTGATAGTTCCTGTGTGGCCACGCAGGACTTGGTATGCAGACCTGGTGAATGTGTCATCGGCTCCACCATGGAAGCTACCTTTGAGACAGGACCTTCTTATTCAGGGTCCATTCGAACATCCAAATCTGGTTTTCCTCCAACTGACTGCTTGGAGTTTGAACGCTTGATTTTATCAAAGCGTGGGTTTTCAGATTCTGTAATAGATACTCTTATTCAGGCTAGAAAGCCTGTAACTAGAAAAATTTACCATAATATATGGAAAAAATATATCTTTTGGTGTGAATCTAAAGGATTCCCATGGAACAAGATAAAAATTCCTAAGATTCTTTCCTTTCTACAAGAAGGTTTGGAGAAAGGATTTTCTGCAAGTACAGATCTCTGCTTTATCTGTTTTACTTCACAAAAGGCTGGCAGCTGTGCCAGACGTTTAAGCGTTTGTTCAGGCTCTGGTTAGAATCAAGCCTGTTTACAGACCTTTGACTCTTCCCTGGAGTCTTAATCTAGTTATTTCAGTTCTTCAAGAGGTTCCGTTTGAACCCTTACATTCCGTAGATATTAAGTTATTATCTTGGAAAGTTTTGTTTTAGGTTGCAATTTCTTCCGCTAGAAGAGTTTCTGAGTTATCTGCTCTGCAGTGTTCTCCGCCCTATCTGGTCCATGCAGATAAGGTGGTTTTACGTACTGAGCCTGGTTTTCTTCCGAAGGTTGTTTCCAACAAAAATATTAACCAGGAGATAGTTGTACCTTCTTTGTGTCCGAATCCAGTTTCATAGAAGGAACGTTTGTTACACAATTTGGACGTTGTCCGTGCTCTAAAATTCTATTTAGAGGCTACTAAAGATTTTAGACAAACATCTTCTTTGTTTGTTGTTTATTCTGGTTAAAGGAGAGGTAAAAAAGCAACTTCTACCTCTCTTTCCTTTTGGTTTAAAAGCATCATCAGATTGGCTTTTGAGACTGCCGGACGGCAGCCTCCTGAAAGTATCACAGCTCACTCCACTAGGGCTGTGGCTTCCACATGGGCCTTCAAGAATGAGGTTCCTGTTGACCAAATTTTTTTAAATTATATACTTTTGCTTCTTCGGAGGCTATTTTTGGGAGAAAGGTTTTGCAAGCCGTGGTGCCTTCCGTTTGGGTGACCTGATTTGCTCCCTCCCTTCATCCGTGTCCTAAAGCTTTGGTATTGGTTCCCACAAGTAAGGATGACGCCGTGGACCGGACACACCTATGTTGGAGAAAACAGAATTTATGCTTACCTGATAAATTACTTTCTCCAACGGTGTGTCCGGTACACGGCCCGCCCTGGTTTTTTAATCAGGTCTGATGAATTATTTTCTCTAACTACAGTCACCACGTTACCATATGGTTTCTCCTATATATATTTCCTCCTGTCCGTCGGTCGAATGACTGGGGTAGGCGGAGCCTAGGAGGGACTATATGGCCAGCTTTGCTGGGCTCTTTGCCATTTCCTGTTGGGGAGGAGAATATCCCACAAGTAAGGATGACGCCGTGGACCGGACACACCGTTGGAGAAAGTAATTTATCAGGTAAGCATAAATTCTGTTTTCTTTTCACTTCATACGCTACGTATGAAGTGAAAAGAAATGGGCTACATTTTCTAGAGCACACGAAAAATCATATTATATGTATAAAAACATGGCAGCCTCCACAGCAACACGTGTGTGGAGGCTGCCATGTTTCCAAGCGTCTGAGCTTGCTCTGAAAAGTCCCAGCACACTGGAAGCGCTGGGACTTACGTCACCAGAGCGCTCAAAAAACGCCAGACATCTCACTTGCAAGTGTGAGAAAAACGCTCCAAGCGAGTTCCAGTTCGCTTGGAGTCTGCCCGAACGCAGCCTATATAACTGATGCTCAACTCTACGTTTTTGTGCATGATCCTTACAATTGAATTGCCTGAACAGAGTCCTTTTTCCCCCCTTCACAAATAACCTTACCCCCAGACTTTCTATATTTTCTCTTGTGGCTAACCAGAGAAGAGGGTATGTATTTAAATAAAACTATTTATATTGTTATTGAGCCAATGATTATTTTTCTCCTTGCAATAAAGTACAGCTGAAAAGTTTATCAATTATGGATGATTGACGATAGTTCACCTCCCAATAATTTCATAATTATGAATTTCTAATAGTATATAACTAAATCACTCATTTTTTCTTACTTTAAAAAAATATTCTAAAAACAAAACGTTATGTAGAAAACTGAATTTAATTGGTTCTTACTAACTAGTGATTATGGTTTTAAATTGATTTAAATCAAATCCACCCTTTTTTCAACCAGTGCTGTTTGTTCTACCTCTTTATCAGTTTCAAAAATGCAAGCTTACCTGAATATAATTTTAGTATAGCTATTGATTGCTACAGAGACTGCGTGTTTTAGTTGATTACATGTGCTGCACAGTGATTGGGCTTTTATTAAATGGATGCTATTCTTTATGCTAATGACTGGGATCTTGCTTTGAGTGTGCAAAAGAACTATAGATTCACACTGCAGCTTGTACTTTTGATCTTGGTTGATGTGATTGATGGTCACTTGGTAAACAATGACCACCAATTAATTGGTTAAAGATATATTGAGATGGGTGGCTGTAATTCAGTGACCACCAGATGTTCACATTGGTTTCGGGATGCTGAGTACAGTCATTGATCTGCTCTACCATGGCATTTGGTGGTTATTTAGTGATCCTTTGGTGACGACTTGTGACCATGGAGTAGCCTGAGGATAGATCTAGACCAGTCGACAAGAAATTCTCTCTCGTGGTGGATTTCTCAGGATCTGTCTCGGGGCACATGCTTCCGGAGACTCTCCTGGGTGATTGTGACCACGGATGCCAGCCTGCTAGGCTGCGGAGCAGTCTGGGGCTTATGGACTCGGGAGGAGTCTTCTCTCCCCATAAACATCTTGGTGTTGAGAGCGATCTTCAATGTCCTAATGGATTGGCCTCAGTTGTCCTTAGCCCGGTTTATCAGATTCCAGTCGGACAACATTACCTCAGTGGCTTACATCAACCACCAGGGAGGAACTCAGAGTTCCTTGGCCATGAAGGAGGTGACTTGCATCGTTCAGTGGGCGGAAGCTCACAATTGTCTCCTATCTGCCTATCCACATTCCAGGAGTGGACAACTAAAATTTTACCTACAGGCTACTAAAGATTTTCATCAGTCTTCTGCCCTGTTTGTTTCTCAGGAAAGTGTAAGGGTCAGAAGGCCACTTCTACTTCTCTTTCCCTCTGGTTAAGAAGTATGATTAGTTTTGCTTATGAGACTGCTGGTCAGCAGACTCCTGAGAAAATTACGGCTCATTGCACTAGGGCTGTCTCCTTCCTGTGCTTTCAAAAATGAAGCTTCTGTGGAGCAGATTTGCAAGGCAGGAACATAGTCCTCTGCATACTTTTTTCCAAATTTGATAGTTTTGCCTCGGCTGAGGCTTCTTTTGGGAAAAGGTTCTTCAAGCGGTGGTTCCTTCTGTTTAGGTCTGCCTGTCTTGTTCTCCCTCCCTGTTCATTCCGTGTCCTCTAGCTTGGGTATTGGTTCCCACTAGTAACTGGGTTTAAAGGAAGAAAGATCAATCCTAACATTGATAGTTTTGTACACCTATATAGCACTCGCATTCCTAAGGTGGGGGTGGCTATATTTTAGAACCAAAATAGGTAAACGTTAAAACTATGGAGGGGTGTGCTGAGAGTTTTTATAAAATATAACCTTTATTAGGAAATTAAAATAAAATGTCCACATATAAACATAAACACATTAAAAACACAGGGTGATTGTCAGGTTCTGAATACCAGTTCACTTTGTTACCTTTAATCAGATAGTGTAATAAGTGATTGTAACTTCGACCTAGGATATAGGTATTAATCCATAGTCGAGAAAAATATCACTTTGTAATTATCTTGTGGTCAAGGTATTTGGTAACGTTACTTGTTTCCAGACGGATTTCTAATATTGAGGAGGAGTAGGGGTTCCACTTGAGGTATGGGATAATAGCCTCCTCAATATAAATAGGAAAAGGGCTTGATTACACTTGATAATTGTATCTATCTATAAAGTTGATATCTACCACTAGTTAGATTAATATTTCATATAATAAATGCTAAGTCTGTGTTCCAATTTTATTTAAACAGCTTAATATCAGTCTTGGGTCTTAGTCACCCCTATACTTGTGAGTTTGATGGTTACTAGGTCTCAGCGATCTTAAGTGTTGCACCGTAACTTGGTGTGCTCAAATCACTATAAATAGCTACTACTTAAATAGTGAAATATTGCATAAAGCAATATACTATATTGGTATGGTCAATTCCCTGAGATGTGGTAATTTATATCTTATGCTGGTAGTATTAGAATATATAAGATTCCACTATGTTTGTTGTGATTGATTGGTACTCAAGCTACTTATGTTTTTGCGACCTTATATGTATGGCTGGTAGGGATAAGAAACGGCTATTGGCGACTTCTGCCAACTGAATCTGCAATGAGCTGTAAATAGGTTGAGGATTCTAACCTGTTGGTACTACAAGTTGAAACCCACCTAATATTCTATAATCAGAATAATAAGATTCCTGCTGGATTTAATTACTGTAGACTTTCTATACCCCACAGACTGAAAAATTGGTTGATTTTCACAACCATAAATATCATAGTATGTTATAGCGGTTTACTATTCCCATGACTTTTCATTATATAGATACATAGTGTTAAATGGTTGTAGCTACGGTCTAAAACCTATTATGTAATTGAAGAGGATACTATCCTAACATTCGTTTGTTCAGATCAAATTGTATCTTTCATGTCTTAGTCATTGCTGCAACAGATGGCTACGGTTGATGCTAATGTTTGCAGTGACTGGTATTAAATATATCTGATAAACTACATATAATACGAGGTGGACAACCTCACTACTCGGTACCATAACATCTCCTGAAACATAGTATCAGTACTAGTATTCGCTCGTGCTCTTAGTGCTGCTGTTTAAATAACTTGGCGGTTGAATGACATTACGTTTGTCACCTCGATATATTACTGAGTCTACTTGGCTCTACACTGCCAACCGCAGCAAGTCAATATTTGTATTAACAACCTCTCCGATTTAAATATTACACAACCTTAAACACCCTGCTGATTAAAAGAATGCTTATAGCTTTATGGCTTGCTCTTCCCTGACAAGTTTAGCCACACACATGGCTTTCTCAAAGGGTACGGTGCGGCGTTGAACGTGGCTATTTGTCAGCTCGCACGACTCCACCTGTTGAGACGTCACTGTCTAGTCTGTGCTTGTTTTACTTTGAACCAATCACAAATGGTTTAACATCTACTCTACTTGGTACATTCATCCAAGTTTAGACTTATCAATTCTTCATCAATGCTTGCATGTTCACTTATGTATATTTAAGGGATTCATCATAAGTCTAATATTAATACTTGACTTTTTAAATGGACAGATACTTTATGTAATTATTGATTTATCTACAACACCTTATTGCTGAAATGGTTAAGAAAATATATTTTACATAAGAGATGTGCATGGTGAAAAAATAGTGATCAAACATAAACCTCTATATACCGTAACTACTGGTGATCTTAGACGTGTGTAGTGAGAACAAAAATAGGGGGTGGTACTGGGAATTATCCTGAAATAAATGATGATAATTGGGGTGATAGTTACAAGTTAGGCTGTTTAGCTTTAAAATAATATATCCAACTATAGGTTGTGTGGTTTTAAACGTGCTGGTAAGTCTGTGAATAGATTAGGGTGCTGATTAGCTTTAAAAACCATTTATCTAACTGTATATTGTGCGGTTATCCCAGTAGTGCCATTAGTACCTTGGTCAATACCTTGGGTTATCTACTTTTAAAAATATACTGTGTGCTGCAGATAAAGACCTTAACATTATCATAAGTGATAAATATATACGTATTGAGTCCTAGCGGACTTAGAAGATGCCAATGAACACATTTCTCCAACATAGGTGTGTCCGGTCCACGGCGTCATCCTTACTTGTGGGGATATTCTCTTCCCCAACAGGAAATGGCAAAGAGCCCAGCAAAGCTGGTCACATGATCCCTCCTAGGCTCCGCCTACCCCAGTCATTCTCTTTGCCGTTGTACAGGCAACATCTCCACGGAGATGGCTTAGAGTTTTTTAGTGTTTAACTGTAGTTTTTATTATTCAATCAAGAGTTTGTTATTTTGAAATAGTGCTGGTATGTACTATTTACTCAGAAACAGAAAAGAGATGAAGATTTCTGTTTGTATGAGGAAAATGATTTTAGCAACCGTCACTAAAATCCATGGCTGTTCCACACAGGACTGTTGAGAGCAATTAACTTCAGTTGGGGGAACAGTGTGCAGTCTCTTGCTGCTTGAGGTATGACACATTCTAACAAGACGATGTAATGCTGGAAGCTGTCATTTTCCCTATGGGATCCGGTAAGCCATGTTTATTACGATCGTAAATAAGGGCTTCACAAGGGCTTATTAAGACTGTAGACTTTTTCTGGGCTAAATCGATTCATTATTAACACATATTTAGCCTTGAGGAATCATTTTATCTGGGTATTTTGATATAATAATATCGGCAGGCACTGTATTAGACACCTTATTCTTTAGGGGCTTTCCCAAAGCATAAGCAGAGCCTCATTTTCGCGCCGGTGTGGCGCACTTGTTTTTGAGAGGCATGGCATGCAGTCGCATGTGAGAGGAGCTCTGATACTTAGAAAAGACTTTCTGAAGGCGTCATTTGGTATCGTATTCCCCTTTGGGCTTGGTTGGGTCTCAGCAAAGCAGATACCAGGGACTGTAAAGGGGTTAAAGTTTAAAACGGCTCCGGTTCCGTTATTTTAAGGGTTAAAGCTTCCAAATTTGGTGTGCAGTACTTTTAAGGCTTTAAGACACTGTGGTGAAAATTTGGTGAATTTTGAACAATTCCTTCATGTTATTTCGCAATTGCAGTAATAAAGTGTGTTCAGTTTAAAATTTAAAGTGACAGTAACGGTTTTATTTTAAAACGTTTTTTGTACTTTGTTATCAAGTTTATGCCTGTTTAACATGTCTGAACTACCAGATAGACTGTGTTCTGAATGTGGGGAAGCCAGAATTCCTATTCATTTAAATAAATGTGATTTATGTAATGACTGATGCCCAAGATGATTCCTCAAGTGAGGGGAGTAAGCATGGTACTGCATCATTCCCTCCTTCGTCTACACGAGTCTTGCCCACTCAGGAGGCCCCTAGTACATCTAGCGCGCCAATACTCCTTACTATGCAACAATTAACGGCTGTAATGGATAATTCTGTCAAAAACATTTTAGCCAAAATGAACACTTATCAGCGTAAGCGCGGCTGCTCTGTTTTAGATACTGAAGAGCATGACGACGCTGATATTAATATTTCTGAAGGGCCCCTAACCCAGTCTGATGGGGCCAGGGAGGTTTTGTCTGAGGGAGAAATTACTGATTCAGGGAACATTTCTCAACAGGCTGAACCTGATGTGATTGCATTTAAATTTAAGTTGGAACATCTCCGCATTCTGCTTAAGGAGGTATTATCCACTCTGGATGATTGTGACAAGTTGGTCATCCCAGAGAAACTATGTAAAATGGACAAGTTCCTAGAGGTGCCGGGGCTCCCAGAAGCTTTTCCTATACCCAAGCGGGTGGCGGACATTGTTAATAAAGAATGGGAAAGGCCCGGTATTCCTTTCGTCCCTCCCCCCATATTTAAAAAATTGTTTCCTATGGTCGACCCCAGAAAGGACTTATGACAGACAGTCCCCAAGGTCGAGGGAGCGGTTTCCACTTTAAACAAACGCACCACTATACCCATAGAGGATAGTTGTGCTTTCAAAGATCCTATGGATAAAAAATTAGAAGGTTTGCTTAAAAAGATGTTTGTTCAGCAAGGTTACCTTCTACAACCAATTTCATGCATTGTCCCTGTCGCTACAGCCGCATGTTTCTGGTTCGATGATCTGATAAAGGCGGTCGATAGTGATTCTCCTCCTTTTGAGGAGATTATGGACAGAATCAATGCTCTCAAATTGGCTAATTCTTTCACCCTAGACGCCACTTTGCAATTGGCTAGGTTAGCGGCTAAGAATTCTGGGTTTGCTATTGTGGCGCGCAGAGCGCTTTGGTTGAAATCTTGGTCGGCTGATGCGTCTTCCAAGAACAAGCTACTTAACATTCCTTTCAAGGGGAAAACGCTGTTTGGCCCTGACTTGAAAGAGATTATCTCTGATATCACTGGGGGTAAGGGCCACGCCCTTCCTCAGGATCGGCCTTTCAAGGCAAAAAATAAACCTAATTTTCGTCCCTTTCGTAGAAACGGACCAGCCCAAGGTGCTACGTCCTCTAAGCAAGAGGGTAATACTTCTCAAGCCAAGCCAGCTTGGAGACCAATGCAAGGCTGGAACAAGGGAAAGCAGGCCAAGAAACCTGCCACTGCTACCAAGACAGCATGAAATGTTGGCCCCCGATCCGGGACCGGATCTGGTGGGGGGCAGACTCTCTCTCTTCGCTCAGGCTTGGGCAAGAGATGTTCTGGATCCTTGGGCGCTAGAAATAGTCTCCCAAGGTTATCTTCTGGAATTCAAGGGACTTCCCCCAAGGGGGAGGTTCCACAGGTCTCAGTTGTCTTCAGACCACATAAAAAGACAGGCATTCTTACATTGTGTAGAAGACCTGTTAAAAATGGGAGTGATTCATCCTGTTCCATTAAGAGAACAAGGGATGGGGTTCTACTCCAATCTGTTCATAGTTCCCAAAAAAGAGGGAACGTTCAGACCAATCTTAGATCTCAAGATCTTAAACAAGTTTCTCAAGGTTCCATCGTTCAAGATGGAAACCATTCGAACTATTCTTCCTTCCATCCAGGAAGGTCAATTCATGACCACGGTGGATTTAAAGGATGCGTATCTACATATTCCTATCCACAAGGAACATCATCGGTTCCTAAGGTTCGCATTCCTGGACAAACATTACCAGTTCGTGGCGCTTCCTTTCGGATTAGCCACTGCTCCAAGGATTTTCACAAAGGTACTAGGGTCCCTTCTAGCTGTGCTAAGACCAAGGGGCATTGCTGTAGTACCTTACTTGGACGACATTCTGATTCAAGCGTCGTCCCTTCCTCAAGCAAGGGCTCACACGGACATTGTCCTGGCCTTTCTCAGATCTCACGGATGGAAAGTGAACGTGGAAAAGAGTTCTCTATCCCCGTCAACAAGGGTTCCCTTCTTGGGAACAATAATAGACTCCTTAGAAATGAGGATTTTTCTGACAGAGGCCAGAAAAACAAAACTTCTAGACTCTTGTCGGATACTTCATTCCGTTCCTCTTCCTTCCATAGCTCAGTGCATGGAAGTGATCGGGTTGATGGTAGCGGCAATGGACATAGTTCCTTTTGCGCGCATTCATCTAAGACCATTACAACTGTGCATGCTCAGTCAGTGGAATGGGGACTATACAGACTTGTCTCCGAAGATACAAGTAAATCAGAGGACCAGAGACTCACTCCGTTGGTGGCTGTCCCTGGACAACCTGTCACAAGGGATGACATTCCGCAGACCAGAGTGGGTCATTGTCACGACCGACGCCAGTCTGATGGGCTGGGGCGCGGTCTGGGGATCCCTGAAAGCTCAGGGTCTTTGGTCTCGGGAAGAATCTCTTCTACCGATAAATATTCTGGAACTGAGAGCGATATTCAATGCTCTCAAGGCTTGGCCTCAGCTAGCGAGGGCCAAGTTCATACGGTTTCAATCAGACAACATGACAACTGTTGCGTACATCAACCATCAGGGGGGAACAAGGAGTTCCCTAGCGATGGAAGAAGTGACCAAAATCATTCTATGGGCGGAGTCTCACTCCTGCCACCTGTCTGCTATCCACATCCCAGGAGTGGAAAATTGGGAAGCGGATTTTCTGAGTCGTCAGACATTGCATCCGGGGGAGTGGGAACTCCATCCGGAAATCTTTGCCCAAGTCACTCAGCTGTGGGGCATTCCAGACATGGATCTGATGGCCTCTCGTCAGAACTTCAAAGTTCCTTGCTGCGGGTCCAGATCCAGGGATCCCAAGGCGGCTCTAGTGGATGCACTAGTAGCACCTTGGACCTTCAAACTAGCTTATGTGTTCCCGCCGTTTCCTCTCATCCCCAGGCTGGTAGCCAGGATCAATCAGGAGAGGGCGTCGGTGATCTTGATAGCTCCTGCGTGGCCACGCAGGACTTGGTATGCAGATCTGGTGAATATGTCATCGGCTCCACCTTGGAAGCTACCTTTGAGACGAGACCTTCTTGTTCAGGGTCCGTTCGAACATCCGAATCTGGTTTCACTCCAGCTGACTGCTTGGAGATTGAACGCTTGATTTTATCGAAGCGAGGGTTCTCAGATTCTGTTATCGATACTCTTGTTCAGGCCAGAAAGCCTGTAACTAGAAAGATTTACCACAAAATTTGGAAAAAATATATCTGTTGGTGTGAATCTAAAGGATTCCCTTGGGACAAGGTTAAGATTCCTAGGATTCTATCCTTCCTTCAAGAAGGATTGGAAAAAGGATTATCTGCAAGTTCCCTGAAGGGACAGATTTCTGCCTTGTCGGTGTTACTTCACAAAAAACTGGCTGCTGTGCCAGATGTTCAAGCCTTTGTTCAGGCTCTGGTTAGAATTAAGCCTGTTTACAAACCTTTGACTCCTCCTTGGAGTCTCAATTTAGTTCTTTCAGTTCTTCAGGGGGTTCCGTTTGAACCCTTGCATTCCGTTGATATTAAGTTATTATCTTGGAAAGTTTTGTTTTTAGTTGCAATTTCTTCTGCCAGAAGAGTTTCAGAATTATCTGCTCTGCAGTGTTCTCCTCCTTATCTGGTGTTCCATGCAGATAAGGTGGTTTTACGTACTAAACCTGGTTTTCTTCCAAAAGTTGTTTCTAACAAAAACATTAACCAGGAGATTATCGTACCTTCTCTGTGTCCGAAACCAGTTTCAAAGAAGGAACGTTTGTTGCACAATTTGGATGTTGTTCGCGCTCTAAAATTCTATTTAGATGCTACAAAGGATTTTAGACAAACATCTTCCTTGTTTGTTGTTTATTCCGGTAAAAGGAGAGGTCAAAAAGCAACTTCTACCTCTCTCTCTTTTTGGATTAAAAGCATCATCAGATTGGCTTACGAGACTGCCGGACGGCAGCCTCCCGAAAGAATCACAGCTCATTCCACTAGGGCTGTGGCTTCCACATGGGCCTTCAAGAACGAGGCTTCTGTTGATCAGATATGTAGGGCAGCGACTTGGTCTTCACTGCACACTTTTACCAAATTTTACAAGTTTGATACTTTTGCTTCTTCTGAGGCTATTTTTGGGAGAAAGGTTTTGCAAGCCGTGGTGCCTTCCATTTAGGTGACCTGATTTGCTCCCTCCCTTCATCCGTGTCCTAAAGCTTTGGTATTGGTTCCCACAAGTAAGGATGACGCCGTGGACCGGACACACCTATGTTGGAGAAAACAGAATTTATGTTTACCTGATAAATTACTTTCTCCAACGGTGTGTCCGGTCCACGGCCCGCCCTGGTTTTTTTAATCAGGTCTGATAATTTATTTTCTTTAACTACAGTCACCACGGTACCATATGGTTTCTCCTATGCAAATATTCCTCCTTAACGTCGGTCGAATGACTGGGGTAGGCGGAGCCTAGGAGGGATCATGTGACCAGCTTTGCTGGGCTCTTTGCCATTTCCTGTTGGGGAAGAGAATATCCCCACAAGTAAGGATGACGCCGTGGACCGGACACACCGTTGGAGAAAGTAATTTATCAGGTAAACATAAATTCTGTTTTTGAGAGTTTAGAAAAAAAGTAAAAAAAAATAGTTTAAAAGCTACAGGCGTGATAATTAATAAATGTTTGTGTGGGTTTTTTTATTTATTTTTTACTTTTTGTAATTTTACAATGATTTCTTCATTCTATAAATTGTTGAAACGGTCATCCCCGGAAAAAAAAATAGTGAGAGATTTCATAGGTAAACTAAAATAACAAGGCCTCTATTTCTGTTTAAACTGAGTGATATCAAAACATATATTTTAATTCCTTGGTGTCTTGGCACATTTTACTCTAAAACCTCAGTAGTGAAGGGGTAGAGATACATATATATGACCGTTATTTCTTCTGTGGCATGCATACAAATATCTTGCTTATCTCGTTAGCTGCTGCCCTGCATTGAGCACTATGTTTCATATCTGCAAGGGTCCCTAAAACATTTTCCATCTGAGAAATTTTATTTCTTAATAATGACACGGTGAGTCCACGGATCATCTAATTACTATTGGGAATATCACTCCTGCCCAGCAGGAGGTGGCAAAGAGCACCACAGAAAAGCTGTTAAATATCACCTCCCTTTCCTCCAACCCCAGTCATTCTCTTTGCCTATGTTAAGAGCAAGGAGTTGGTAAAGTTTAGGTGTTTATAAGCAGATACTTCAAGCAAGATTTCTCTTATGGTGTATCCAGTCCACGGATTCATCCTTGTGGGATATTCTCAATCCCTACAGGAAGTGGCAAAGAGAGCACACAGCAAAGCTGTCCATATAGCTCCCCTCAGGCTCCGCCCCCCAGTCATTCTCTTTGCCGCTCTAACAAGTAGCATCTCCACGGGAGGGTAAAGAGTATGTGGTGTTAGATTTGTAGTTTTTTATTTCTTCAATCAAGAGTTTATTTTAAAATAGTGCCGGTTTGTACTATTTACTCTGAGGCAGAAAGTGATGAAGATTTCTGCTGAGAGGAATAAGATTTTAGCATGTTGTAACTAAGCTGTTCCCACACAGGACTGTTGAGTGCCGGAGAACTTAAGTTGGGGGGAACAGTTTGCAGGCTTAAACTGCTTAAGGTATGCTCAGTCATTTTTTTCTAACAAGACCTGGTAATGCTAGAAGACTGATAGAAATCCCCATGTGGGAAGGTAAGCCATTTTCTGAGACGCAGTATAGAAGGATGGCTTCTGTGAAGGGCTTAAATACTGGTAGACACTGTGATGGGCTAAATCGATTACTTTATTAGTGTAATCTTACATTTATCAAGTGTTTTTAGACGTTGGAACACTTTTGGGTTTTTTTTACTACGCCTGGCATTTTGTAGGACACCTAATCTGACTCAGGAAGGCCCCATAACTCTGGAAAGGGGGCCTCATTTTCACGCCTCAGTTGCGCAGTTGTTTTGCAAGGCAGCTTCATGCAGCTTCACGTGTAGAGTCCTGAGAGTACAGGAGGACTTCAGGGAGGCTCCTTTTCTTCTGCAAATAACCCAAAAGGAAGGTAGGGCCACAGCAAAGACTGTGGCACCGTGCTGTAGTGTGTTAAACCGGTAGTTTACTTAAATTTGCTCCGGTTTGTGTGCTTTTTATTATTTAAAGACACAGTAACGTTTTTTCAAAAAGTGACTTTTACTGTATTGTAGTGCTGTCTAAGTCTGTCAAACATGTCTGAGCCTTCAGATAGACCTTGTTCTTTATGTTTAAAAGCCATGGCGGTACCCCCATTGCATTTGTGTTTAAAGTGTGCTAAAACATCTAAGCATTTTAAAGACCATGCAGTGACACTTAAAAATGTAGCCCAAGATGATTCTTTAACGGAAGGTAATGAGGATAGTCCTTCCTCTCCCCATGTGTCGACACCAGTAACGCCCGCGCAAGCGATGCCTAGTATCTCTAGCGCATTGGCCCCTATTACTTTACAACAATTAGCAGCAGTAATGGATAATTCCCTTGCAGCATTTTTATCCAAACTGCCAGTTTTTCTAAGAAAGCTTGATAGCTCAGTTTTAAATACAGAGGATGAGCAATCAGAAGCTTTGGATGATTTATCTGTACGCTGGATGATTGTGACCCCATGGTGGTCCCAGAAAAACTGTGTAAAATGGACAGGTTTTTAGAGGTCCCTGTATACACTGAGGCATTTCCGATCCCAAAGAGGGTGGCGGATATTGTGACTAGGGAGTGGGAGAGACCAGGTGTACCCTTTGTCTCCCCCCCCCCCCCCCATCTTTAAGAAAATGTTCCCCATAAACGACCCCAGGCGGGACGCGTGGCAGACGGTCCCTAAGGTAGAGGGAGCTGTTTCAACACTTGCTAAGCGTACAACTATACCAATAGAGGACAGTTGTGCTTTCAAAGATCCTATGGATAAAAAATTGGAAGGATTGCTGAAGAAAATATTTGTTCAGCAAGGTTTTCTTCTCCAACCAATTGCCTGCATTATTCCGGTAACTACTGCAGCAGCATTTTGGTTTGAGGCTCTGGAGGAGTCGCTCCAGAGGGAGACTTCATACGACGAGGTCATGGATAGAATTCATGCTCTAAAGCTGGCTAATTCTTTTATCACTGATGCCGCTTTGCAATTAGCTAAGTTAGCAGCGATAAACTCAGGTTTTGCCATCATGGCGCGAAGAGCGCTTTGGCTCAAATCGTGGTCGGCGGATGTGTCGTCCAAAACGAAACTGTTAAATATTCCCTTCAAGGGGAAAACCCTGTTTGGCCCAGAGCTGAAAGAAATTATTTCGGATATCACTGGGGGAAAGGGCTATGCCCTTCCACAAGATAGGCCGTTTAAGGCCAAAAACAAGGCTAATTTTCGCTCCTTTCGCAACTTCAGGAGCGGACCTGCTGCAACCTCTGCTGCCGCAAAGCAGGATAACGCTTCACAGCCCAAGGCAACCCGGAAACCCTTGCAGGGCTGGAATAAGGGCAAACAGGCCAAGAAGCCTGCTACCAAGACAGCATGAAGGGGTAGCCCCCGATCCGGGACTGGATCTAGTAGGGGGCAGACTTTCTCTCTTTGCTCAGGCTTGGGCAAGAGATGTTCCAGATCCCTGGGCATTAGAAATAGTTGCTCAGGGGTACCTTCTAGAATTCAAGGATTCTCCCCCAAGGGGAAGGTTCCACATTTCTCGTTTGTCTTCAGACCAAACAAAGAAACAGGCGTTCTTACGCTGTGTAGAAGATCTACTAAAAATGGGAGTGATACACCCAGTTCCAATTGCAGAACAAGGACTGGGCTTTTACTCAAACCTGTTCGTAGTTACTTTCAGGCCAATCCTGGATCTAAAAATTCTAAACAAATTCCTCAGAGTTCCGTCTTTCAAGATGGAAACCATTCGGACAATCTTGCCGATGATCCAGGAAAGTCAATATATGACTACCGTGGATCTAAAGATGCGTATCTACATATCCCTATCCACAAAGATCACCATCAGTTCCTAAGGTACGCCTTTCTGGACAAACATTACCAGTTCGTGGCTCTTCCTTTCGGGTTGGCCACCGCTCCCAGAATTTTCACAAAGGTGCTAGGGTCCCTTCTAGCGGTACTAAGACCGCGGGGCATTGCATTAGCACCTTACCTAGACGATATCTTAATACAGGCGTCTTTTCACAGAGCCAAGGCTCATACGGACATTGTTCTGGCCTTCCTAAAGTCTCACGGGTGGAAGGTGAACGTAGAAAAAAGTTCTGTCCCCGCTCACAAGGGTTCCCTTCCTGGGAATACTAATAGACTCAGTAGAAATGAAAATCTTTCTGACAGAGGTCAGGAAGTCAAAACTTTGGAATACTTGCCGAGTTCTTCACTCCATTCTTTGGCCTTCTGTGGCTCAGTGCATGGAGGTAATCGGTCTAATGGTTGCGGCAATGGACGTAGTCCCTTTTGCCAGAATTCATCTCAGACCACTGCAACTGTGCATGCTCAAGCAGTGGAATGGAGATTATGCAGATTTGTCTCCTCAAATACAAATGGACCAGAAAACCAGAGACTCTCTTCTCTGGTGGTTGTCTCAGGATCACCTGTCTCAGGGAATGAGTTTCCGCAGGCCGGAGTGGATCATTGTTATGACCGATGCCAGTCTGTTAGGCTGGGGTGCGGTCTGGGACTCCATGAAAGCTCTGGGTCTAGGTTCTCGGGAAGAATCTCTTCTCCCGATAAACATTTTGGAGCTGAGAGCGATATTCAATACGCTCCAGGCGTGGCCTCAACTAGCGGAGGCCAAATTCATCAGATTTCAGTCGGACAACATCACGACTGTAGCGTACATCAATCATCAGGGAGGAACAAAGAGTTCCCTAGCGATGAAGGAAGTATCCAAGATCATCGAATGGGCGGAGGATCACTCCTGCCATCTATCTGCAATCCACATCCCAGGGGTAGACAACTGGGAGGCGGATTTTCTAAGTCGTCAGACTTTCCATCCGCTATGGGGCACTCCAGAATTGGATTTGATGGCGTCCCGTCAGAACGCCAAACTTCCCCTTTACGGATCCAGATCCAGGGATCCCAAGGCGGCATTGATAGATGCATTAATAGCACCTTGGTCATTCAGTCTAGCTTATGTCTTTCCACCGTTTCCTCTTCTTCCTCGGCTAGTAGCCAGAATCAAACAGGAGAAGGCTTCGGTTATTTTGATAGCACCTGCGTGGCCACGCAGGACTTGGTATGCAGACCTAGTGGACATGTCTTCGGTCCCACCGTGGAAACTGCCATCAAGGCAGGATCTTCTAATTCAAGGTCCTTTCAAGCATCCAAATCTAGTTTCTCTGCAACTGACTGCTTGGAGATTGGACGCTTAATCCTAGCTAAGCGGGGTTTCTCTGAATCAGTTATAGATACTCTGATACAGACGTGAAAGCCTGTCACCAGGAAAATTTACCATAAGATATGGCGGAAATATCTTTGTTGGTGTAAATCCAAGGGTTACTCGTGGAGTAAGGTTAGGATTCCAAGGTTATTGTCTTTTCTCCAAGAAGGTTTGGAGAAAGGTCTGTTAGCTAGTTCCTTAAAGGGACAGATATCTGCTCTGTCTATCCTGTTACACAAGCGTCTGGCAGCTGTACCAGACGTTCAGGCGTTTGCACAGGCCCTAGTTAGAATCAAGCCTGTCTACAGACCTGTGGCTCCTCCATGGAGTCTAAATTTAGTTCTTTCAGTTCTTCAAGGGGTCCCGTTTGAACCTTTGCATTCCATAGATATTAAGTTATTATCTTGGAAAGTTTTGTTTTTAGTAGCCATTTCTTCTGCTCGAAGAGTTTCAGAATTGTCTGCTTTGCAGTGTAATTCACCCTATCTGATGTTCCATGCAGATAAGGTTGTTTTGCGTACCAAACCTGGTTTCCTTCCAAAGGTGGTTTCTAATAAGAATATTAACCAGGAAATCATTGTTCCTTCTCTGTGCCCTAATCCAGTTTCTAAGACGGAACGACTGTTGCACAATCTTGATGTGGTTCGTGCTTTAAAATTCTATTTAAAAGCAACTAAAGATTTCAGACAAACATCATCCTTGTTTGTTGTGTATTCTGGTAAGAGGAGAGGTCAGAAAGCGACTGCTACCTCTTTCCTTCTGGCTGAAAAGCATCATCTGTTTGGCTTATGAGACTGCTGGAAAGCAGCCTCCTGAACGAATTACAGCTCATTCCACCAGAGCTGTGGCTTCCACATGGGCTTTCAAGAATGAGGCTTCTGTTGAACAGATTTGTAAGGCAGCGACTTGGTCTTCACTGCATACATTTGCCAAATTTTACAAATTCGATACTTTTGCTTCTTCGGAGGCTATTTTTGGGAGAAAGGTTTTGCAAGCAGTGGTGCCTTCCGTTTAGGTTACCTGACTTGTTCCCTCCCTTCATCCGTGTCCTAAAGCTTTGGTATTGGTATCCCACAAGTAAGGATGAATCCGTGGACTGGATACACCATGTAAGAAAAAACAGAATTTATGCTTACCTGATAAATTACTTTCTCTTACGGTGTATCCAGTCCACGGCCCGCCCTGGCAATTAAGTCAGGTTCAAATTTTATTTTAGTAAACTACAGTCACCGCTGCACCCTATAGTTTCTCCTTTTTCTCCTAACCGTCGGTTGAATGACTGTGGGGGCGGAGCCTGAGGGGAGCTATATGGACAGCTTTGCTGTGTGCTCTCTTTGCCACTTCCTGTAGGGATTGAGAATATCCCACAGGTAAGGATGAATCCGTGGACTGGATACACCGTAAGAGAAAGTAATTTATTAGGTAAGCATAAATTCTGTTTTTGTTATTTTTCAGCAGTACAAGTTTGTTATGCTTTGTCCTGGGGTGTAGCCGTAGCCCATGTCAGTCTCTTCAGTAGAGCAGTGGTGGCTTTTAAGCAATGGGAACTTGTGGAGTACAATCCTCACTGTGCCTCCCATATATTTAATGCTGCCCTAACATTTAAAAGCCTGAGTAAGATTACTCGGTCTTTGTTTCTCTTCCACAGATCCATGTGAGGGAACATGCCTCTCAAACCTAGTGAGCTGGCTTGCTGCCTGGCAGATTTCTGAAGATAAGCTGACTTTATTTTTCTTGGAACTTTATGCAGGAAAACTTGGCACTTTATTATCAGTTTATGGGACAAGAGACATTCTCCTATAGAATAGGGATCATGTTAATATCTGCAGCAATGGCAGGCACTGGGGACATGTATATAATTTTTTTTAGAAGACATCCCGAAGTATTGATCTAGGCCCATTTTGGTATATTTCATGCCACCATTTCACCGCCAAATGCGATCAAATAAAAAAAAAAAAAAATTGTTCACTTTTTCACAAACTTTAGGTTTCTCACTGAAATTATTTACAGCTTGTCCAATTATGGCACAAATGGTTCTAAATGCTTCTCTGGGATCCCCTTTGTTCAGAAATAGAAGATATTTATGGCTCTGGCATTACTTTTTGGTGATTAGAAGTCCGTTAAATGCCGCTGCACACCACATTTGTATTATGCCCAGCAGTGACAGGGTTAAGTAGGGAGCTTGAAGGGTTAATTTTAGCTTTAGTATAGAGATCAGCCTCCCACCTGACACATCCCACACCCTGATCCCTCCCAAACAGCTTTCTACCCTCCCCCACCCCACAATTGTCCCTGCCATCTTAAGTACTGAAATAGGATTTTTTTTTTTTTTTAAATAAAAAATCTAAACTTATTCTGCTGTGTAGGATCCCCACTTAGCCCCCAACCTCCCTGATCCCCCCCCCCCCCCCCCTGAGCTCTCTAACCCTCCCCCTAACTATTCTCCACCATTTTGGGTACTGGCAGCTGTTTGCCTGTACCCACTTTGCAATAAAATGTTACTTTTTTTTTTTTTTTAAAAACCCACTTTTCTGTAGTATAGCTGCCCCCTCCATACCCTACCCCCTCCCAGATTGCTTTTATAAGGTATCCCCCACCACCCTCTCCCAGTACTCTCTCCCAATACTTTGCTTTTTTTAATATGCCTAGATCGCGGGCGTGCTCGCATTCGCACACGTGCTCACCCGGCATTGACTAAAAGCTGGCCGGAAGGAAGTTCCCCAGCGATTAGCCGCCCACCCGCCTCACTACAGCTGCTCCCACCCACCAATGATCAGCACCATCACTGGCTGATGCAGAGGGGGCCACAGAGTGGATCTCTCTGCATTGATGTGCCTAAAAAGGTATTGTAGTGATGCCTCAATATCGAGGCATCACGGCAATACCTTGGAAGCGATCAGGATCGCTTCCAGTGGCTTGAAACCCCTGACGACGTACATGGTACGTCGCTGGTCTTTAAAGACTAGTTTGTGTAAGCAGTACCCTGTACGACATGCGTCGTTAAGGGGTTAATTATAGCTACAAGGGTAGTATTCTTGGGAACCATAATAGATTCCCTATCGATGAAAATTTTTCTGACAGAAGTCAGAAAATCAAATATCTTTGATTCTTGTCTGGCACTTCAGCCCTTTCCTCTGCCGTCAGTAGCTCAATGTATGGAGGTGATCAGTCTGATGGTAGTTGCCATGGACATCCATTCAGTTTGCCCGTTTCCACCTCAGACCTCTGCAGTTATGCATGCTCAGACAGTGGAACGGGGATTATGCGGATCTGTTTCCACGATTACATCTGAACCAGTAGACAAGAGATTCTCTTCTTTGGTTGTCTCCCAGGGAACCTAATTCCGCAGACCCACCTGGGTGATTGTGACAACGGACGCCAGCCTACTGGGATGGGGTGCAGTCTGGGGCTCTCTAAAGGCTCAGGGGACATGTACTCGGGAGGAGTCTGTTCTCCCCATAAACATTCTGGAGCTGAGGGCAATCTTCAATGCTCACCTGGCCTCAGCTTCAGCCCGGTTTATCAGGTTCCAGTCGGACAATATAACTTCAGTGGCTTACGTAAACCATCAGGGAGGAACTCGGAGTTCCTTGGCCATGACAGAGGTAGCCAAAATTATTCAGTGGGCGGAAACCCACAATTGCCGTCTATCTGTGATCCACATTCCGTGAGTGGACAATTGGGAAGCTGATTTTCTGAGCAGATAGACCTTTCAGCCAGGGGAGTGGGAACTCTATCTGGAAGTGTTTTCCAGCTAGATTCTCAAATCAGGACAACCGGAACTGGATCTCATGGCATCTCGTCAGAATGCCAAGCTCAAGAGGTACGGGTCGAGGTTGAGGAATCCTCAGGCTGTGCTGATCAATGATCTGGTGGTCCCTTGGAATTTCAGTCTAGCATACCCATTTCCTCCGTTTGCTCTCCTTCCATGGGTCATTGTGCAAATCAAACAGGAGAGGGTGTTGGTGATTCTCATTGCACCGGCGTGGCCTCGCAGGATCTGGTATGCAGAACTAGTGGAGATGTCATCTCTCCCACCTTGGAGACCTCCACTCAGGAAGGACCTTCTACTTCAAGGGCTATTCCTTCATCCAAATCTCATTTCTCTGAAGCTGACTGCTTGGAGATTGAACGCTTAATCCTATCTAAGCGGGGATTTTCTGAGTTAGTCATTGAGACCATGATTCAGGCTCGTAAGCCTGTTACCAGGAAGATTTACTACAAGATATGGTGTAAATATCTATATTGGTGTGAATCCAGAGGCTATTCTTGGAGTAGAGTTCGGATTCCTAGAATTCTGTATTTTCTCCCAAGAGAGTTTGGAGAAGGGTTTATCGGCAAGTTCTTTGAAAGGTCAAATATCTGCCTTGTCTATTTTGTTGCATAAACGTCTGGCGCATGTACCAGACGTGCAATCGTTCTGTCAGGCCTGTGTTCAAACCTGTTACTCCTCCCTGGAGTCTTAACCTTGTTCTTAAAGTGAATGTAAATTTTGATGCTAAAGTGCCCGGTTTTTTAAAATTCGATTAAAGAGGGGCACTTTAATTCATCAAAATTTACATTTCCCTCCTGTTGTGAAAAAAATACTTTTTTAAACTTGACAGCTGCTGCAGTTTCCTCCGGTTGTTGCAAGCCATTTCTGACGTCAGGAATGATGGATCAGTCATCCTCCAATCACGGCTTCCCCTCCAGGGGAATCAGTGTCTGATTCATCACTGTGATTGGAGGAAGCCGGATTAATCATTTTAGACCCAGGAAGAGGCTTGCGACCGGCGGAGGAAGCTGCTGTCAAGATTCAAAGGTACGTTTTCGTTCCCCCCCCCCCCACACACACACACACAACAGGAGGGAAATGTACATTTTGATGAATTAAAATGCCCCTGTTTTTAATCGAATTTTTAAAAACCGGGCCCTTTAGCATCAAAATTTACATTCACTTTAAGGTTCTTGAACAGGCTCAGTTTGAGCCTGTGTATTCCTTTAGATATTAAATTGTTATCTTGGAAGGTTTTGTTTCTTGTTGCTATTTCATCTGCGCGTAGAGTCTCAGAGCTCTCGGCGTTACAGTACGGGTCTCCTTACCTTATTTTTCATTCGGATAAGGTAGTTTTGCATACTAAGTTAGGGTTTCACCCTAAAGTGGTTTTGGATAGGAACATTAATCTGGAGATTGTGGTTCCTGCTTTATGTCCTAACCCTTCTTCTCATAAGGAACATCTGCTGCACAACTTAAGACGTGCTGCATGCGTTAACATTCTATTTATAGGCGACTAAGGATTTTCGCCAGTCTTCTGCTCTATTTGTGGTTTTCTCTGGGCAACGTAAGGGGCAGAAAGCTACGGCTACTTTCTTTGTGGCTGAAGAGTATCATACACTTGGCCTATGAAACTGCTGGCCAGCAGCCTCCTGAGAGGGTCACGGCTCATTCTACGAGGGATGTTTCCTCTTCCTGGGTATTCAAAAATGAAGCTTCTGTGGAACAGATTTGCAAGGCTGCAACTTTGTCCTCTCTTCACACTTTTTCTAAATTCTATAAATTTGATACTTTTGCCTCGGCTAAGGCTTCTTTTAGGAGAAAGGTTTTTCAAGATGTGCCTTCTGTTTAGGTTCCCTGTCTTGTCCCTCCCTTATCTGTGTCCTCTAGCTTGGGTATTGATTCCCAATAGTAATTAGATGATCCATGGACTCACCATGTCATTAGAAAGAAAACAATTTATGCTTACCTGATACATTTTTCTTTCTTGACAGGGTGAGTCTACGGCCCACCCTGTTTTTTTTAAAAGACTGGCTATTGTCATACTATAAACCTCACACAGGTTTTTTGTCATGTTATAAACCTCAGGCACCTCTGCACCTTGTTGCTTCCTTTCTCTCCTTTCACTTCGGTCGAATGACTGGGGTTGGAGGGAAGGGAGGTGATATTTAACAGCTTTGCTGTGGTGCTCTTTGCTGCCTCCTGCTGGGCTGGAGTGATATTCCCAATAGTAATTAGATGATCCGTGGACTCACCATGTCAAGAAAGAAATACATTTATCAGGTAAGCTTAAAGTTTGTTTATTTTTACCAGTAAATACAGTATATTCGCTTTATCAACAAATGCTTGATAAAGACAATGAAACAGCACTTAGTCTGAACTTCAAATGAGTAGTAGATTTCTTTTTTTTTCTAACAAATTTCAAAGTTATGTATATTTTCACTCCCCCTTTACTATTTTGCAGCCAACCCAAATGCACATAAGTATATGCTGACTGTGAATTCTTGCACATGCTCAGTAGGAGCTGGTGACTCAAAATTATTAAAAGACTGTGCACATTTTGTAAATTAAAGTAAATTGGAAAGTTGTTTAAAATTGCATGCTCTATCTGAATCTTTAAAGTTTAATTTGACCTGAGTGTCCCTTTAATGGACTTGGATAGTTTTTAAAAGCATACCCCTTAGCCGAAAAATAAAAAAAATAGAATGAGCTTTCATGAGCACATAAATAGTCTCTGCTTCCTGAGTACCTTTAGTGTGTGCTATCTTCTTGCTTATCAAGTCCTGCTCCTGAATGAATTTTGGAAACTGTGTTGTATGATACTTTTATTTCTGGTGATAATGGGTGTGCCTGTGTGTGTCATTTTTACGGTTTTATTTGTCTCCTGAATTTATGGTCTTCAGTTAGAAAACAAGTCTTGGGCACAGCAAAGTGACAACACTGGCAAATTGTAAGAGGTAACCCTTCAGGAAGTGACCTTTTCCTCTTTGTTTTCTCTCTGAAGGCTCTTATTGAGTTTTTCCAATTTTTAGTTCAGTCTTTGTGTGGTAAGCCAGGGTTTGACAAAATAAGGGGCCAGGGAGGCAATTGCACCTTAGGACAAACATTTTGCTCTTAATTTTGTGGACTGATTCTTAACAAATTTTGTTGAACACTTTTTAAGCTATTGTTGTTGTTTTTATATAGCTTAAATGGACATGAAACCCACATTTTTCTTTCATGATTTAGAAAGAGAATGCAATTCTAAACATCTTTCGAATTTACTTCTATTATCTAATTTGTTTTATTCTCTTGATATTCTTTGCTGAAAAGCATATCTAGATATGCTCAGTAGCTGCTGATTGGTTGCTGCACATAGAAGCCTTGTGTGATTGGCTCACCATGTGCATTGCTTTTTCTTCAACTAAGGATATCTAAAAAATGAAGCAAAATAAATAATAGAAGTAAATTGTAATGTTTAAATTTGTATTCTCTATCTGAATCATGAAAGAAAGATTTTGGGTTTAGTGGCCCTTTAAGCTATTAACTACACAACTAATAAAATTACTATCCGTCTTCATCTGCAGACTCCATGGCCTGGGAACATATTGTTATGGATACTCTGGAGGACAACATTCCAAGAGCTCGTGCTGGCCACTGTGCTGTGGCGATCAATACGCGTCTTTACATATGGAGTGGTCGTGATGGCTACCGAAAAGCCTGGAACAACCAGGTTTGCTGCAAAGACCTGTGGTACCTTGAAACCGGTATGAATTGCTGTGAAAGAGCACTATTTAGCCAAGATGATTTTATTTATATCTCAGCTCTCGCTGGATTGAAGACAAACATTCTTTGCATTCAAATCTGGTCTGAGAAAGGTGAGATTTCCCCCGAAATGTCACCACATTAAAGCAGCAAGGAATGTTTGTCTTTAATCCAGCGAGTGCGGTCTGTATTTTTTCTATTATGTGGTTTTGTCAGCACCCTGGTAGCTGACTGTTTAATTTTTATATTTTTTGCATCAGTTTAATTGTTTTTTAAAGGGACATGAAACCCAATTTTTTTCTCTCCATGGTTTAGAATGAGTATACAATCTTAAACAACTTTCTAATTTACTTCTATTAACTAATTTGCTTAATTCACTTGATATTCTTTGCTGAAAAGCATATCTAGATAGGCTCAGTAGCTGCAGAATGGTGACTGCACATAGATGCCTCGTGTGATTGGCTCACCATGTGCATTGCCATTTCTTTGACAAAGGATATCTAAAAAAAAAAAGGAAGCAAATTAGATAATAGAAGTAAATTGGAATGTTTAAAATTGTATTCTCTATCTAAATCATGAAGGAAATTTTTGGGGTTTAGTGTCTCTTTAAGCTAACAGAAAGTGATTGCCTATACTTCACTATACTATACCCCTTAAGGACTGGTTGCTCACTGGCTTTTTAGCTTAACTTTAACAAAGAGTAGACTCTGGTGTATAATTTAAATCCAAACTTAATTGATCCTTTAAAAGGTAATTTTTATGTAATGTGTCAACAGAGAAACCACCTGCACCTGCTCGTGTCCAGCTAGTAAGAGCAAACACAAACTCCTTGGAAGTCAGTTGGGGTGCAGTATCAACAGCAGACAGTTATTTACTACAGCTCCAAAAATATGACATCCCAGCTGCTGCAGCAGCAATGTCGCCTGCCAATCCAGTTCCGTCTGTGCCTGTGAATCCACCCAGGAGTCCTGCACCAGCAACAGCAGCCCCATCAGTACAGCCAGTGACACATACCGGTATCACACTCCTGCCACAAGCTGCTTCTGTGCCCCAAACAACAGCCACAATCCAGGTTTTGCCTACCATGCCAGGAAGTCCAATAGCAGTGTCTGCTGCTCCTCGTACACAGGGTAAGTTGCTAATATCTGTAATTTATATTCTTGGTAAATGCCTTTTTTTTGTCTCAACATACTATTGCTTTTCTGTTTTTGTTTGTTTTTTCTCCAGTTGTCCCAGCTGTTTTGAAAGTTGGAGGTCCTCAGTCCACAGTTACCAACCCTTTAGTAACTGTTCGACCGGCCACTCAGATTGGGAAAGGTCCAATGACTGTAACCTCACTTCCTCCTGGAGTTCGAATGGTGGTGCCCGCCCAGAATACTCAAGGAACTGTAAGTATTTAGAGCTCATTAGTGTATAGCTTATGTCCACTTCCACTGGATGATTTGATTTTACAGTATATAATTTCTTGCACATGTGTTTAAAAATAAATACTGATTTGTGACACATATATCCGAATTTTGGTTTCACATTGTTATGAGCATTTTCCTGACGTTTCTCCTAATTACTATTGTGTGCTATTAACCCTTTACCGCTGTTAGGACATTCCATGCCGTCCAAACTGTGCTGGGTTTTATCGCCGTTGGGACAGCATGAAATGTCTTGAAGCCATAGTGGCTTGGTAAATGGGCTCGTGGGCTGGAGGGCGTGCCTAGCGTCATAACCACTCTCCCCTTACCCGATGCTATCATTGAAATAAATTGCGTAAAAGGGTTAAGATTTTAATTTATATTAGTGACAGGATGCGGTTCGCAAATGAGTGCATGGAATTAATAATTTATTTTCTTTTACAAGATATGACAAAACCACGGATTTCATCCTTCCTTATGGGATATCGCCTCCTGGTCAGCAGGAGAAGGCAAAGAGCACCACAGCAGATGCGCTCAAGCGACTCCGTGTTCTTCAACTGCGTCCACTTCATTCACTCTGCAGGATATGGCTGCCATTATGTCATCCACTCTTACAGAAGTTTTATCTAAGTTGCCAGTGTTACAAGGCAAACGCAGTAGGACAGAGGCCCATGTGGTCCCTGATGCTTTGATGGCTATCTCCGATGTACCCTTCCAGGGCTCTGAATTGGGGGGGTAGGGAGGCCCTGTCTGAGGGGGAACTTTCTGACTCAGGAAGTGAATTACCCCAAACAGATTCGGAAGTGATGTCTTTCAGGTTTAAGCTTGAACACCTCCTTCTGTTACTACGGGAGGTTTTAATGACTCTGGACGACTGTGACTCTATTGTGGTCCCTCCAGAGAAATTGTGTAAGATGGACAGATACTTGGAGGTCCCTTCTTATTCTGTTTTTCCGGTTTCTAAGAGAATTTCGGAAATTATTGCTAGGGAATGGGAAAGACCGGGTATCCCGTTCTCCCCTTCCCCTATAATTAAGAAAATGTACCCTATAGCTGACACCGTGCAGAATTCTTGGCAGACAATCCCTAAGGTGGAGGGAGCTATCTCTACCCTGGCTAAGCGTACGACTATTCCTATAGAGGACAGTTGTGCTTTCAAAGACCCCATGGATAAGAAGTTGGAGGGTCTTCTCAAAAAACTTTATGTACATCAAGGGTTTCTTTTGCAACCGACGGCCTGCATTGTAACAGTCACAACTGCGGCCGCTTTTTGGTTTGACGCTCTAGAAGAGTCCCTTAGGACTGAGATTTCTTTAGAGGAAATACAGGATAGAATTAAGGCCCTTAGACTGACTAATTCTTTTATTATGGATGCTTCTTTTCAGATCGCGAAATTGTCGTCTAAGAATGCAGGATTCGCCATCTTCGCACGAAGAGCCTTATGGTTAAAGTCTTAGTCTGCGTATGTATCCTCAAAATCTAAGCTATTGGCTATTCCCTTCAAGGGAAAGACCCTGTTTGTGCCGGACTTGAAGGAGATCATTTCTGATATTACGGGAGGTAAAGGTCACGTTCTCCCTCAAGATAAAACATCTAAGCAAAGGGGACGACAGAGTAATTTTCGTTCCTTTCGAAACTTCAAGGGAATCCCCTCTTCCACTAAACAGGAAGGGAATTTTTCTCAAGCCAAGTCCACCTGGAGACCCAACCAGACTTGCAACAAGGGTAAACAACCCACGAAGCCTGCTGCCGCTACCAGGGCAGCATGAAGGGTCGGCCCCCGATCCGGGACCGGATCTAGTAGGGGGCAGACTTTCTTTCTTTGTCCAGGCTTGGATCAGCAACGTTCAGGATCCCTGGACCATAGAAATAGTGTCTCAGGGGTATCAGTTGGAGTTCAAAAATTCCTTCACCAGAGGAAGGTTCCTTTTACGATTATCTGTCGACCAGATAAAGAGAGGCGTTCTTACACTGTGTAGGAGATCTATCCCTCATGGGAGTAATATGCCTCGTTCCAATTCAGGAACAGGGGCAGGGGTTTTATTCAAATCCTATTTGTAGCTCCCAAAAAAGAGGGAACGTTTCAACCCATTTTAGATCTTAAAAGTTTAAACAAGTTTTTCAGAGTTCCATCCTTCAAGATGGAAACTATTCGCACCATTCTTCTGTTGATCCAGGAGGGACAATATATGACTACCGTGGATCTAAAGGGTGCATATCTTCATATCCCTATACACAGTGATCATCACAAGTTCCTAAGGTTTGCCTTCCTGGACAAACATTTTCAATTTGTGGCTCTTCCTTTTGATCTGGCCACAGCACCCAGAATTTTCACAAAGGTTCTGGGGTCTCTGCTAGCGGTTCTCAGGCTGCAGGGCATTGCATTGGCGCCTTATCTGGACGACTTTCTGATCCAGGCGTCTTATCAACTAACAAAGTCTCATACCGACATTGTCCTGTCCTTTCTGCGGGCTCACGGGTGGAAGGTGAATCTAGAAAAGAGTTCACTAATTCCACAGACAAGGGTTCCTTTTCTGGGAACTCTAATCGACTCTCTATCCATGACTCTTTTTGACGAAAGTCAGAAAGTTAAAGATTCTGAATACATGCCGTTGCCTTCAGTCCAATCCTCGGCCGTCAGTGGCTCAGTGCATGGAGGCAATTGGATTGATGGTGGCAGCAATGGACATCATTCCGTTCGCTCGTTTTCATCTCAGACCTCTACAGCTGAGCATGCTCAGACAATGGAATGGAGATTTATGCAAATTTGTCTCCTCAAATAGATCTGGATCAGGAGACAAGGGACTCTCTTCTTTGGTGGTTGTCGCTGGATCATCTGTCCCAAGGGACGTGCTTCCGCAGGCCCTCATTGGTGATAGTGACAACGGACGCCAGCCTGATAGGATGGGGTGCAGTCTGGAATTCCCTGATGTGTGGACTCGGTCGGAGTCTATACTTCCCATCAATATTTTGGAGCTGAGGGCAATTTTCAATGCGCTTCAGGCTTGGCCTCAGTTGGCTTCGGCCAAATTCATCAGATTCCAGTCGGACAACATCACGACTGTGGCTTACATCAATCATCAGGGAGGAACAAAAGGAGTTCCTTAGCGATGACAGAAGTATCCAAGATAATTCAGTGGGCGGAAGCTCACTCTTGTTATCTGTCAGCAAACTACATCCCAAGAGTGGACAACTGTGAGGCGGATTTTTTGAGCAGACAGACGTTTCATCCGGGGGAATGGGAACTTTATCCAGAGGTCTTTGCCACCCTGATTCTCAGATGGGGCAGGCCGGAACTGGATCTTATGGCGTCTCGTCAGAATGCCAAACTCCCGAGGTACGGATCCAGGTCCAGGTCCTCAGGCCGAGCTGATAGATGCCTTGGTCGTTCAGTCCAGCTTATGTGTTCCTTCTGTTTGCTTTCCTTCCCCGGGTAATTGCTCGAGTCAAACAGGAGAGGGCTTCGGTGATTCTCATCGCTCCTGCCTGGCCTCGCAGGACTTGGTATGCCGATCTGGTGGACATGTCATCTCTGCCATCGTGGAAGCTTCCATTGAGGCAAGACCTTCTCATTCAGGGACCCTTCCATCATCCGAATCTAATTTCTCTGCAGCAGACTGCTTGGAGATTGAATGCTTGATTTTATCTAAGCGAGGGTTCTCTGATTCGGTCATTGATACCTTGATTCAGTCATGCAAGCCTGTAACTAGAAAGATTTACCATAAGATATGGCGTAAATATCTATTGGTGCGAATCCAAGGGCTACTCATGGAGTAAGGTTAGGATTCCTAGGATTTTATCTTTTCTCCAAGAAGGATTGGAGAAAGGGTTGTCAGCAAGTTCCTTAAAGGAACAGATGTCTGGCAGATGTCCCAGATGTTAAATCTTTTTGTCAGGCTCTGACTAGAATCAGGTCTGTGTTTAGACCAATTGCTCCTCCTTGGAGTTTGAATTTAGTTCTTAATTTTCTTCAAGGGGTTCCGTTTGAACCTATGCATTCCATAGATATTAAGTTATTATCGTGGAAAGTTTTTTATTTTTGGTTGCTATTTCTTCTGCTCGCAGAGTTTGAGCTCTCGGCATTGCAATGTGATTCTCCTTATCTTATTTTTCATTCCGATAAGGTAGTGTTGCGTACCAAACCTTGTTTTCTTCCTAAGGTTGTTTCCAACAAAAATGTTAATCAGGAAATTATTGTTCCTTCATTGTGTCCTAATCCTTCTAAGAAGGAGCGTCTGTTACATAACTTGGACGTGGTCCGTGCCCTGAAGTTTTACTTGCAGGCGACTAAAGAATTTCGTCAATCATCTTCATTATTTGTTGTCTTTTCCGGGAAACGTAGGGGTCAGAAAGCTACGGCTACCTCTTTCTTTCTGGCTGAAGAGTATCATCCGTTTTGCATATGAGACTGCTGGACAGCAGCCTCCTGAAGGAATTACGGCTCATTCTACTATGGCGGTGGCTTCCTCATGGGCTTTTAAAAACGATGCTTCTGTTGAACAGATTTGCAAGGCTGCAACTTGGTCGTCTCTTCACACTTTTTCCAAATTTTCCAAATTTGATACTTTTGCCTCGTCCGAGGCTGTTTTTGGGAGAAAGGTTCTTCAAGCAGTGGTGCCTTCTGTTTAGGTTCCTGTCTTGTCCCTCCCTTTCATCCGTGTCCTATAGCTTTGGTATTATATCCCATAAGTAAGGATGAAATCCGTGGACTCGTCATATCTTGTAAAAGAAAAGGAAATTGATGCTTACTTGATAAATTAGTTTTTTTTTACGATATTACAAGTCCATGGCCCACCCTGTCATTTTCTAAGACAGGTCTTTATTTTTGTTAAACTTCAGCCACCTCTGCACCTTGGCTTTTCCTTTCTCTTCCTAACTTCGGTCGAATGACTGGAGTGGGAGGGAAGGGAGGAGCTATATATACAGCTCTGCTGTGGTGCTCTTTGCCTCCTACTGACCAGGGGGCGATATCTCATAAGTAAGGATGAAATCCGTGGACTCGTCATATATCGTAAAAGAAACAAATTTATCGGGTAAGCATAAATTTCCTTTTTTGTTATGTTATACTCATGTATTAATCGCTCCACTTAAAGGGACAGTCTACTCCAAAAACAATTGTTTAAAAAAAATAATCACTTTATAACCCATCCACCCCCCCTTTTGCACAACCAACACGGTTATTATATTCTACTTTTTTACTTCTTTGATCACCTTTGTATCTAAGCCTTCTCAGACTGCCTCCTTATCCTTGGTTTTATTTACAGACTTGTATTTTAGACAATTAGGCAAGAACAACCCAGGTTGTAAACCAAAAATGGGCCCGCTTCTAAACTTACATTCTTGCTTTTTAAATAAAGATAGCAAGAGCATGAAGAAAAATTGATAATATGAGTAAATTAGAAAGTTGCTTAAAATTGCATGCTCTATCTGAATCATGACAAAAAAAAATTGGGTTCAGTATCCCTTTAAATGAAACAAGGCAGTTTTAGCTTTCTTTTCCCTTGCTAGTGTGTTTAAAAACTAGGGCTGCAACTAACTATTGTCGTAATCGATTAATCAGCCGATTATTTTTACAAAATCCTATCAATCTAGGGCTAAATATAAATAACAAGCTTGGCACTATATCATGCAAAGCATAATCCCAAATCACCTGATTTAATATAAACAATGCAAATGATGACTACTATTATTTCTGGGTTGCACATAAGCCAGGAGTAGTTGTAAACTTATACTGTTCTGAAAAAGTGAAAAGTAGACGTCCTTTAGGCTAAGGGCATATCTATAAAACACAATACCATGTGAAGGAGCTCATTGGTGTGAAGCAGTTGTTGCTGGGCACAGACCAACTAATTGTAAACCAACTAATAGATTATGAGATTCGTTGACAACTATTTGATTAATATTGATTAGTTGTTGCCGCTCTATTAAAAACTTTAAAACCTGTTTGAACTAACATATTAGATATGCAATAGCACTAAGTTTAGTGTAACACTAGCACAGTACAGAACAGGATTCAATAAAAACTTTATTGTACCTGTAAAATAGTAACAATTAATTTAGTAAAATTTGCCAGATTACAACACTGAGACACAGATTGTACTGCAATGCTGTAAACAGACGAAATTGAGCATATTAAAATGGTGCCAGTCACCTTTCTCGCAATCTCACTATGAGTACGATACTGTTTCAAAATCCTTGGAGGTTGAACTTCATCTCCCTATTAGCTCTATAAAGTGAAGAGCTGTAAAGCGAGGTATAACTGTAACAATGTTTCTTGTACAAAGCTGGAAAATGGGCAGTGAGGGGATTATCTATCCTCCTTAAACCATATATTTTTTTTTGTAGTAGACTGTCCTTTTAAGGCCCAAGACTGAACATGATGGGACAGGGGTTTCTTCTATGTGAAGAAAGAGAGGTTTAACCGAGTTGTTTGCCATTTATAGTTAGAGACATTAAACCCCATTTTTTTCTTTCATGATTCAGATAGAGAATACAAGTTTAAACAACATATCAATTAACTTCTATTATCTAATTTGCTTCAGTCTTTAGATATCCTTTGTTAAAGAAATAT
This sequence comes from Bombina bombina, assembly GCF_027579735.1. Taxonomy (NCBI): domain Eukaryota; kingdom Metazoa; phylum Chordata; class Amphibia; order Anura; family Bombinatoridae; genus Bombina; species Bombina bombina. The sequence goes on from NC_069510.1 coordinate 90,874,299, forward strand.
CAATGCACATGGGTGAGCCAATCACATGAGGCAAATATGTGCAGCCACCAATCAGAAGCTACTGAGCCTATCTAGATATACTTTTCAGGAAATAATATCAAGAGAATTAAGCACATTAGATAATAGAAGTAAATTAGAAAGTTGTTTAAAATGGCATTCTCTATCTGAATCATGAAAGAAAAAAATTGGGGTTAATATCCCTTTAAGTAAATCTAGATTTGCTATGTGTTTGTGTGTTTTATGTAATTAAGGTGTTTCTAATGGGTGTTTGCCTCACAGGCCATTGGAAGCAGTCCTCAGATGAGTGGCATGGCAGCTCTTGCAGCGGCTGCTGCGGCTACGCAGAAAATTCCTCCTTCCTCTGCTCCAACCATGCTCAGTGTTCCTGCAGGTGCCACCATGGTAAAATCTGTCACAATGTCCTCTGGGGGCACCACCTTGCCTACCAACGTGAAAGTGGCGTCTTCACCAATCATGGTAATAAGAAAATAATTTATAACAATTGATAACCATGTATCCTAGTTAAATACTGGAACAAAATGTTTAAAGGGATAGGGAAGTCAAAATTAAACTTGCATCATTCAGATAGAGCAGGTCATTTTAAGACACTTTTAAATTCACTTCTATTTTCAAATGTGCTTCATTCTCTTGATATCCCTTGTTAAAAAATGAATACGCACATATCATACACTAGTGGGAGCTGCTGCTAATTGGTGCCTGCACACATTTGTCTCTTGTGATTGGCTAAATAGATATTTTCAGCTTCCTGTCAGTAGTGCAATGCTGTCCCTTCAGCAATGGAGAACAAGAGAATGAAGAAAATTTGATAATATAATTAAATTGGAATGTTGTTTGAATTGTATGTTCTATCTGAATCATAAAAGAAAATTTTGGGGTTTACTATCCCTTTAAAAAAATAATGCACTTCTGTTTAAAAATTTGCTTTGATTATGTTTTGGCAATCCTTTTTAAAAGGTACACTTAACACTTTGTGCACCTCCCTATAATTATGGGCACAGCTGTATTGGAACTTGGGCTACACTGCAGCTATTTGAAGGAGAGTTGCTGCACTTGTGCAAACACGTCAGCACTGGAATGTAGTGAAAGCCAGATTTCAACATGGCAACACCCCTGACTAGAGGGAGCTGGAAAATAACTTTAAAGGGACATAATACTCATATGCTAAATCACTTGAAACTGATGCAGTGTAACTGTAAAAAGATAACAGGCAAATATCACCTGAGCATCTCTATGTAAAAAAGGAAGACATTTTACCTTGCAACTTCCTCAGCTCAGCAGAGTAAGTTCTGTGTAAAAAGTTATACTTCAGCTGCAGGTAAAAAAAATGAAGAAATCAACAGCAGCCAATCGGCATCAACAGTGCTGAGATCATGAACTCTTTTACTGTGATCTCATGAGATTTCATAGTAAACTTCCTTAAACTGAATAGGGAAATAAGATGTGTTCACAAAGCTCACTCCCTTAGCATTCCCGAGACAGACATACTGATTTGCTGCTTAGAAGTCCTTTTACAATGGCATGTGGCGAAACTTTTGCGGTAAAATATCTTTTTCTTCTGTTATGTGTGATCAGTCCACGGGTCATCATTACTTCTGGGATATAACTCCTCCCCAACAGGAAATGCAAGAGGATTCACCCAGCAGAGCTGCATATAGCTCCTCCCCTCTACGTCAGTCCCAGTCATTCTCTTGCACCCAACGACTAGATAGGATGTGTGAGAGGACTATGGTGATTATACTTAGTTTTTATGACTTCAATCAAAAGTTTGTTATTTTACAATAGCACCGGAGCGTGTTATTACTTCTCTGGCAGAGTTTGAGGAAGAATCTGCCAGAGTTTTTTACTATGATTTTAACCGGAGCTGTTAAGATCATATTGCTGTTCTCGGCCATCTGAGGGAGGTAAAGGCTTCAGATCAGGGGACAGCGGGCAGATGAATCTGCATTGAGGTATGTAGCAGTTTTTATTTTCTGAATGGAATTGATGAGAAAATCCTGCCATACCGTTAAAATGACATGTATGTATACACTTCAGTATTCTGGGGATGGTATTTCACCGGAACTACTCTGTTAAAGGTCACTAATCCTTTTAATAACTATTTATCATGTTAAACGTTTTTGCTGGAATGTAGAATCGTTTACATTGCTGAGGTACTGTGTGAATAAATATTTGGGCATTATTTTCCACTTGGCAGCCTTTTTTTTGCTTTTATTTGTGACAGTTTCGTTTCTCTTCACTGCTGTGTGGGAGAGGGAGGGGCCGTTTTTGGCGCTCTTTGCTACGCATCAAAAAATTACAGTCAGTTACTTTTATATTTCCTGCATGATCCGGTTCATCTCTGACAGATCTCAGGGGTCTTCAAACTTCTTTGAAGGGAGGTAAATTCTCTCAGCAGAGCTGTGAGAATTCTTATAGTGACTGTGAATAAAAACGTTGCTTTGTATTTTTTATGTCAAATTTAGTTATTGTTATTTTACTAATGGGAACAAACCTTTGCTAAAAGTTGTGTTGTTTTAAAGTTTGATGCTATAACTGTTTTTCAGTTCATTATTCAACTGTCATTTAATCGTTTAGTACCTCTTTGAGGCACAGTACGTTTTTGCTAAAAAAGATTATAACCAAGTTGTAAGTTTTTTGCTAGTGTGTTAAACATGTCTGACTCAGAGGAAGATATCTGTGTCATTTGTTCCAATGCCAAGGTGGAGCCCAATAGAAATTTATGTACTAACTGTATTGATGCTACTTTAAATAAAAGTCAATCTGTACAATGTGAACAAATTTCACCAAACAGCGAGGGGAGAGTTATGCCGACTAACTCGCCTCACGCGGCAGTACCTGCATCTCCCGCCCGGGAGGTGCGTGATATTATGGCGCCTAGTACATCTGGGCGGCCATTACAGATAACATTACAAGATATGGCTACTGTTATGACTGAAGTTTTGTCTAAATTACCAGAACTAAGAGGCAAGCGTGATCACTCTGGGGTGAGAACAGAGTGCGCTGACAATGCTAGGGCCATGTCTGATACTGCGTCACAGCTCGCAGAGCATGAGGACGGAGAGCTTCATTCTGTGGGTGACGGTTCTGATCCAAACAGATTGGACTCAGATATTTCAAATTTTAAATTTAAATTGGAGAACCTCCGTGTATTACTAGGGGAGGTCTTAGCAGCTCTCAACGATTGTAACACCGTTGCAATACCAGAGAAACTGTGCAGGTTGGATAAATACTTTGCGGTACCCGGCGAGTACTGAAGTTTTTCCTATACCTAAGAGACTAACTGAAATTGTTACTAAGGAGTGGGATAGACCCGGTGTGCCGTTCTCACCCCCTCCAATATTTAGAAAGATGTTTCCAATAGACGCCACCACTCGGGACTTATGGCAAACGGTCCCCAAGGTGGAGGGAGCAGTTTCTACTTTAGCTAAGCGTACCACTATCCCGGTGGAGGATAGCTGTGCTTTCTCAGATCCAATGGATAAAAAATTAGAGGGTTACCTTAAGAAAATGTTTGTTCAACAAGGTTTTATATTGCAACCCCTTGCATGTATCGCGCCGATTACGGCTGCGGCAGCATTTTGGATTGAGTCGCTGGAAGAGAACCTTAGTTCATCTACGCTAGACGACATTACGGACAGGCTTAGAGTCCTTAAACTAGCTAATTCTTTCATTTCGGAGGCCGTAGTACATTTAACCAAACTTACGGCTAAGAACTCAGGATTCGCCATACAGGCACGTAGGGCGCTGTGGCTAAAATCCTGGTCAGCAGATGTTACTTCTAAGTCCAAATTACTTAATATACCTTTCAAGGGGCAGTCTTTATTTGGGCCCGGTTTGAAAGAAATTATCGCTGACATTACAGGAGGTAAGGGCCACGCCCTACCCCAAGACAAAGCCAAAGCTAAGGCTAGACAGTCTAATTTTCGTCCCTTTCGGAATTTCAAAACAGGAGCAGCATCAACCTCCACTGCACCAAAACAGGAAGGAGCTGTTGCTCGTTACAGGCAAGGCTGGAAGCCTAACCAGGCCTGGAACAAGAGCAAGCAGGCCAGGAAACCTGCTGCTGCCCCAAAGACAGCATGAACCGAGAGCCCCCGATCCGGGACCGGATCTAGTGGGGGGCAGACTCTCTCTCTTCGCCCAGGCCTGGGCAAGAGATGTTCAGGATCCCTGGGCACTAGAGATCATATCTCAGGGATACCTTCTAGACTTCAAATTATCTCCCCCAAGAGGGAGATTTCATCTGTCAAGGTTGTCAACAAACCAGATAAAGAAAGAAGCGTTTCTACGCTGCGTACAAGATCTGTTATTAATGGGAGTGATCCATCCGGTTCCGCGGTCGGAACAAGGACAAGGGTTCTACTCAAACCTGTTTGTGGTTCCCAAGAAAGAGGGAACTTTCAGGCCAATCTTAGATTTAAAGATTCTAAACAAATTCCTAAGAGTTCCATCGTTCAAAATGGAAACTATTCGGACAATTTTACCCATGATCCAAGAGGGTCAGTACATGACCACTGTGGATTTAAAGGATGCTTACCTTCACATTCCGATCCACAAAGATCATCACCGGTATCTAAGGTTTGCCTTCTTAGACAGGCACTACCAGTTTGTAGCTCTTCCATTCGGATTGGCTACGGCTCCAAGAATCTTCACAAAGGTTCTGGGTGCCCTTCTGGCGGTACTAAGACCGCGAGGGATTTCGGTAGCTCCGTACCTAGACGACATTCTAATACAAGCTTCAAGCTTTCAAACTGCCAAGTCTCATACAGAGTTAGTTCTGGCATTTCTAAGGTCGCATGGATGGAAAGTGAACGAAAAGAAGAGTTCTCTCTTTCCTCTCACAAGAGTTCCATTCTTGGGGACTCTTATAGATTCTGTAGAAATGAAGATTTACCTGACAGAAGACAGGTTAACAAAGCTTCAAAATGCATGCCGTGTCCTTCATTCCATTCAACACCCGTCAGTAGCTCAATGCATGGAGGTGATCGGCTTAATGGTAGCGGCAATGGACATAGTACCTTTTGCACGCCTACATCTCAGACCGCTGCAATTATGCATGCTAAGTCAGTGGAACGGGGATTACTCAGATTTGTCCCCTACTCTGAATCTAAATCAAGAGACCAGAAATTCTCTTCTATGGTGGCTTTATCGGCCACACCTGTCCAGGGGGATGCCATTCAGCAGGCCAGACTGGACAATTGTAACAACAGACGCCAGCCTACTAGGTTGGGGCGCTGTCTGGAATTCTCTGAAGGCTCAGGGACTATGGAATCAGGAGGAGAGTCTCCTGCCAATAAACATTCTGGAATTGAGAGCGGTTCTCAATGCCCTTCTGGCTTGGCCCCAGTTAACAACTCGGGGGTTCATCAGGTTTCAGTCGGACAACATCACGACTGTAGCTTACATCAACCATCAGGGAGGGACAAGAAGCTCCCTAGCAATGATGGAAGTATCAAAGATAATTCGCTGGGCAGAGTCTCACTCTTGCCACCTGTCAGCAATCCACATCCCGGGAGTGGAGAACTGGGAGGCGGATTTCTTGAGTCGCCAGACTTTTCATCCGGGGGAGTGGGAACTTCATCCGGAGGTCTTTGCCCAAATACTTCGGCGTTGGGGCAAACCAGAGATAGATCTCATGGCGTCTCGCCAGAACGCCAAACTTCCTCGCTACGGGTCCAGATCCAGGGATCCGGAAGCAGTTCTGATAGATGCTTTGACAGCACCTTGGAACTTCGGGATGGCTTATGTGTTTCCACCCTTCCCGCTGCTTCCTCGATTGATTGCCAAAATCAAACAGGAGAGAGCATCAGTAATTCTAATAGCGCCTGCATGGCCACGCAGGACTTGGTATGCAGATCTAGTGGACATGTCATCCTGTCCGCCTTGGTCTCTACCTCTAAGACAGGACCTTCTGATACAGGGTCCATTCAAACATCAAAATCTAACTTCTCTGAAGCTGACTGCTTGGAAATTGAACGCTTGATTTTATCAAAACGTGGTTTTTCTGAGTCGGTTATTGATACCCTGATACAGGCTAGGAAGCCTGTTACCAGAAGGATTTACCATAAAATATGGCGTAAATACCTATACTGGTGCGAATCCAAAGGTTACTCTTGGAGTAAGGTTAGGATCGCTAGGATATTGTCCTTTCTACAAGAAGGTTTAGAAAAGGGTCTATCAGCTAGTTCTTTAAAGGGACAGATTTCAGCTCTGTCCATCTTGTTACACAGGCGTCTGTCAGAAAATCCAGACGTCCAGGCCTTTTGTCAGGCTTTAGCTAGGATCAAGCCTGTGTTTAAAGCTGTTGCTCCGCCATGGAGTTTAAACTTAGTTCTTAACGTTTTACAGGGTGTTCCGTTTGAACCCCTTCATTCCATTGATATAAAATTGTTATCTTGGAAAGTTCTGTTTTTAATGGCTATTTCCTCGGCTCGAAGAGTCTCTGAGTTATCAGCCTTACATTGTGATTCTCCTTATCTGATTTTTCACTCAGACAAGGTAGTTCTGCGTACTAAACCTGGGTTCTTACCTAAGGTAGTCACTAACAGGAATATCAATCAAGAGATTGTTGTTCCATCCTTGTGTCCAAATCCTTCTTCAAAGAAGGAACGTCTTCTACACAATCTGGATGTAGTTCGTGCCCTCAAGTTCTACTTGCAGGCAACTAAAGATTTTCGCCAAACTTCTTCCCTGTTTGTCGTTTATTCTGGACAGAGGAGAGGTCAAAAAGCTTCTGCTACCTCTCTCTCTTTTTGGCTTCGTAGCATAATACGTTTAGCCTATGAGACTGCTGGACAGCAGCCTCCTGAAAGAATTACAGCTCACTCCACTAGAGCTGTGGCTTCCACTTGGGCCTTTAAGAATGAGGCCTCTGTTGAACAGATTTGCAAGGCTGCAACTTGGTCTTCGCTTCATACTTTTTCCAAATTTTACAAATTTGACACTTTTGCTTCTTCGGAGGCTATTTTTGGGAGAAAGGTTCTTCAGGCAGTGGTTCCTTCTGTATAATGAGCCTGCCTATCCCTCCCGTCATCCGTGTACTTTTGCTTTGGTATTGGTATCCCAGAAGTAATGATGACCCGTGGACTGATCACACATAACAGAAGAAAACATAATTTATGCTTACCTGATAAATTCCTTTCTTCTGTTGTGTGATCAGTCCACGGCCCGCCCTGTTTTAAGGCAGGTAAATATTTTTTAAATTATACTCCAGTCACCACTTCACCCTTGGTTACTCCTTTCTCGTTGATTCTTGGTCGAATGACTGGGACTGACGTAGAGGGGAGGAGCTATATGCAGCTCTGCTGGGTGAATCCTCTTGCATTTCCTGTTGGGGAGGAGTTATATCCCAGAAGTAATGATGACCCGTGGACTGATCACACAACAGAAGAAAGGAATTTATCAGGTAAGCATAAATTATGTTTTTACATAGAGATGTTCAGGTGATATTTTCTAGTCGGCTTTTTACAGCTATGCTGCATCACTTTAAAGTTTTTCAAAATTTGTGTATCATGGCCCTTTAGTATTATGCTTATAAAATGTATTTAGTGTTTAATTTCCCTTTTTAAGGCAGTAAAGACTTATCTTCTGGACTGAAAGAGTGAGACTTGGAAATGAGATTCGTAGGAGACTTGGCTATTGAGGTTCTTACTAAAACTTCATGAAGGTCTTTTGCTAAAACATGAAGAACTATCTGAGCAGAATGATGCAGTATACTAGTCTTCTTTAAATTATTGATAGCTTAAGTATCTCTTCACACAGGAGTAGAAGTGTGATAACCTAGCTTCTAATTTCCAAAAAATTTTATTTGGATAAAGGGCACCTTAATGTTTTTATTTTGTGTGTGTTTTGTTTTTCTGGGCTAGATTTCCATCATCCCCCCATACTTAAACAATCCCCTTGACCAATTTATGTGCTGTCCACATGGACTGTATAATAGAACACACAATCCTACATTGAAAATGAGTGACTTCAGAATGTCTTATTTTAAAAAGTCTCCCCTCACATTTTTCATGTCAAGTGGTTGAACTGAAAGGGAGAGGCTTTAAGCTGCAGCACTTGGTTTTAACAATCTGGTGCACTAGCTTCTAACTCGCTTGTGCCAAATTAATTCCATCAATATGTTTTTGATGTGGGGGAGGTTGCACTAAGCAGTATTACCCGGAGGGTCACCAAGTTAGTAGTCAACTACACTATTGCTAGAAAAGACTCCCATCTTTGGTGAGCTCCATTAAAGGATAATTATTTTAGACTTCATGCAAGGTTTTCTTAAGAAATATGTGGTGTATTTCTCTTGTTAAGTGTATTCAGTCCACGGATCATCCATTACTTATGGGATATATTCCCTTCCCAACAGGAAGTTGCAAGAGGATCACCCAAAGCAGAGCTGCTATATAGCTCCTCCCCTCCACGTCATATCCAGTCATTCTCTTGCAACTCTCAACATAGTAGGAAGGTGTGAGAGGAGTGTGGAGTTTTTATACTTAATTATTTCTTCAATCAAAAGTTTGTTATTTTAAATGGCACCGGAGTGTGCTGTTTTTCTCTCAGGCAGTATTTATAAGAAGAATCTGCCTGCGTTTTCTATGATCTTAGCAGAAGTAACTAAGATCCACTGGCTGTTCTCGCACATTCTGAGGAGTGGGGTAACTTCAGAAAGGGAATAGCATGCGGGGTTCCCTGCAGATGAAGTATGTGCAGTAAAATATTTTTCTAAGGCAGTGTTTTTCAACCAGTGTGCCGTGGCACACTAGTGTGCCGTGAGAGATCCTCAGGTGTGCCACGGCAGACTGACAACAGTGTGACATATTTTTTAAACTTTGCTTGTTTTTTACTCCCAGTGCAGGGGTAGTTTGTAGGAGGCATGGCATAACAGCACAATACATACAGTATGTGTGTGTTTGTGTGTATGTGTATATATATATATATGCTGTATTAGGCTACAATGTGTGATTTTTTTTTAATTTTGGGATGGTGGTGTGCCACAGGATTTTTTAATGTAAAAAAGTGTGCCACGGCAAAAAAAAGGTTAAAAACCACTGTTCTAAGGAATGGAATTGACTAAGAAAATACTGCTGATACCGATGTAATGTAAGTACAGCCTTAAATGCAGTAGTAGTGACTGGTATCAGGCTGATGAATGTATGTGCAGTAAAGTAATTTTCTAAGGAATGGAATTTGACTAAGAAAATGCTGTTAATACTGAAGTAATATATGAGCCTTAACTGCAGTAGAAGCGACTGGTAGCAGGCTTATTGATAACACTACATAACTTTTAAAATGTATGTTTAAAACGTTTACTGGCATGTTATTCATTTTTGTGAGGTACTTTGGTGATAAATCTTTTGGGGCATGATTTTTTCCACATGGCTGACGTATATTTCTGCATAGAAAAGGTTAACTGCGTTTTCCCACTGTTGTAATATGAGTGGGAGGGGCCTATTTTAGCGCTTTTTTGCGCAGTAAAAATTCAGTCACAGTCTTCCTGCTTCTTCCTGCTTGATCCAGGACGTCTCTAGAGAGCTCAGGGGTCTTCAAAATTCATTTTGAGGGAGGTAATCAGTCACAGCAGACCTGTGACAGTGTGTTTGACTGTGATAAAAACGTTAATTGTTAATTTGATTATCCGTTTTGGGTATTAAGGGGTTAATCATCCATTTGCTAGTGGGTGCTATACTTTGCTAACTTAATACATTTACTGTGAAAATTTGGTTGCTATAACTGATTTGGTTCATTGTTATTTCAACTGTGACAGTTTTTTTGTGCTTCTTAAACCGCGATAGCTCTGGGTTAAGGATAGAGCGCGCTGATGATGTGAGAGCCATGTCCGATACTGCGTCACAATTTGCAGAACATGAGGACGGAGAGCTTCATTCTGTGGGTGACGGATCTGATCCAGGGAGACCGGATTCAGAGATTTCTAATTTTAAATTTAAGCTTGAGAACCTCCGTGTATCGTTAGGGGAGGTATTAGCGGCTCTGAATGATTGTAACACGGTTGCAATTCCAGAGAAATTATGTAGGCTGGATAGATACTATGCGGTGCCGGTGTGTACTGACGTTTTTCCTATACCTAAAAGGCTTACAGAGATTATTAGCAAGGAGTGGGATAGACCCGGTGTGCCCTTTTTCCCTCCTCCGATATTTAGGAAAATGTTTCCAATAGACTCCACCACACGAGACTTATGGCAGACGGTCCCTAAGGTGGAGGGAGCAGTTTATACTTTAGCTAAACGTACCACTATCCCGGTGGAAGATAGTTGTGCTTTTTCGGATCCAATGGATAAAAAATTAGGTTACCTTAAGAAAATGTTTGTTCAACAAGGTTTTATCTTACAGCCCCTTGCATGCATTGTGCCTGTCACTGCTGCTGCGGCATTCTGGTTTGAGTCTCTGGAAGAGGCCATTCGCACAGCTCCATTGGATGAGATTATGGACAAGCTTAAAGCACTTCAGCTAGCTAACGCATTTGTTTCTGATGCCGTTGTACATTTAACCAAACTAACGGCTAAGAACTCCGGATTCGCCATCCAGGCGCGCAGAGCGCTATGGCTTAAATCCTGGTCAGCTGACGTGACTTCTAAATCTAAATTGCTTAATATTCCTTTCAAAGGGCAGACCTTATTCGGGCCCGGCTTGAAAGAAATTATTGCTGACATTACTGGAGGTAAGGGTCATACTCTTCCTCAGGACAGGGCCAAATCAAAGGCCAAACAGTCTAATTTTCGTGCCTTTCGTAACTTCAAGGCAGGAGCAGCATCAACTTCCTCCGCTCCAAAACGGGAAGGAACTGTTGCTCTTTACAGACAGGGCTGGAAAGCTAACCAGTCCTGGAACAAGGGCAAGCAGGCCAGAAAACCTACTTCTGCCCCTAAGACAGCATGAAGAGAGGGCCCCCTATCCGGAAACGGATCTAGTGGGGGGCAGACTTTCTCTCTTCGCCCAGGCTTGGGCAAGAGATGTCCAGGATCCCTGGGCGTTGGAGATCATATCTCAGGGATATCTTCTGGACTTCAAAGCTTCTCCTCCACAAGGGAGATTTCATCTTTCAAGGTTATTAGCAAACCAAATAAAGAAAGAGGCATTTCTACGCTGTGTACAAGACCTCTTAGTAATGGGGGTGATCCACCCAGTTCCGCGGACGGAACAAGGGCAAGGTTTTTACTCAAATCTGTTTGTGGTTCCCAAGAAAGAGGGAACCTTCAGACCAATCTTGGACCTAAAAATCTTAAACAAATTCCTAAGAGTTCCATCATTCAAAATGGAAACTATTCGAACCATCCTACCCATGATCCAAGAGGGTCAATACATGACCACAGTGGACTTAAAGGATGCCTACCTTCACATACCGATTCACAAAGATCATTATCGGTACCTAAGATTTGCCTTTCTAGACAGGCATTACCAGTTTGTAGCTCTTCCCTTCGGGTTAGCTACGGCCCCGCAAATTTTTACAAAGGTTCTGGGCTCACTTCTGGCGGTGCTAAGACCGCGAGGCATAGCGGTGGCTCCGTACCTAGACGACATTCTGATACAAGCGTCAAGTTTTCAAATTGCCAAGTCTCATGCAGAGATAGTTCTGGCATTTCTGAGGTCGCATGGGTGGAAGGTGAACGTGGAAAAGAGTTCTCTATTACCACTCACAAGAATTCCCTTCCTGGGGACTCTTATAGATTCTATGGAGATGAAGATTTACCTGACGGAGTCCAGGTTATCAAAGCTTTTGAATGCTTGCCGTGTCCTTCATTCCATTCCACGCCCGTCAGTAGCTCAGTGCATGGAAGTAATCGGATTAATGGTAGCGGCAATGGACATAGTACCATTTGCGCGCCTGCATCTCAGACCACTGCAATAATGCATGCTAAGTCAGTGGAATGGGGATTACTCAGATTTGTCCCCTCTACTAAATCTGGATCAAGAGACCAGAGATTCTCTTCTCTGGTGGCTTTCTCGGGTCCATCTGTCCAAGGGGATGACCTTTCGCAGGCCAGATTGGACGATTGTAACAGATGCCAGCCTTCTAGGTTGGGGCGCAGTCTGGAACTCCCTGAAGGCTCAGGGATTATGGACTCAGGAGGAGAAACTCCTCCCAATAAATATTCTGGAGTTGAGAGCAATATTCAATGCTCTTCTAACTTGGCCTCAGTTAGCAACACTGAGGTTCATCAGATTTCAGTCGGACAACATCACGACTGTGGCTTACATCAACCATCAAGGGGGAACCAGGAGTTCCCTAGCGATGTTAGAAGTCTCAAAGATAATTCGCTGGGCAGAGTCTCACTCTTGCCACCTGTCAGCGATCTACATCCCAGGCGTGGAGAACTGGGAGGCAGACTTTCTAAGTCGCCAGACTTTTCATCCGGGGGAGTGGGAACTTCATCCCGAGGTCTTCGCTCAACTGATTCATCATTGGGGCAAACCAGAACTGTATCTCATGGCGTCTCGCCAGAACGCCAAGCTTCCTTGTTACGGATCCAGGTCCAGGGACCCGGGAGCGGCGCTGATAGATGCTCTGGCAGCCCCTTGGGTTTTCAACATGGCTTATGTGTTTCCACCATTTCCGCTGCTACCTCGACTGATTGCCAAGATCAAACAGGAGAGAGCATCGGTGACTCTGATAGCGCCTGCGTGGCCACGCAGGACCTGGTATGCAGACCTAGTGGACATGTCGTCCTGTCCACCATGGTCTCTGCCTCTGAGGCAGGACCTTCTAATACAAGGTCCTTTCAACCATCCAAATCTAATTTCTTTGAGGCTGACTGCATGGATATTGAACGCTTGATCCTATCAAAGCGCGGCTTCTCAGAGTCAGTTATTGATACCTTAATACAGGCACGGAAGCCTATTACCAGAAAAATTTACCATAAGATATGGCGTAAATATTTATATTGGTGCGAATCCAAGAGTTACTCATGGAGTAAGGTTAGGATTCCTAGGATATTGTCCTTTCTACAAGAGGGTTTAGAAAAGGGCTTATCTGCTAGTTTGTTAAAGGGACAGATTTCTGCTCTGTCCTCTTACACAAACGTCTGGCAGAAGTTCCAGACGTCCAGGCTTTTTGTCAGGCTTTGGCTAGGATTAAGCCTGTGTTTAAGACTGTTGCTCCTCCGTGGAGCTTAAACTTGGTTCTTAAAGTTCTTCAAGGTGTTCCGTTTGAACTCCTTCATTCCATTGATATTAAGCTTTTATCTTGGAAAGTTCTGTTTTTGATGGCTATTTCTTCTGTTAAGTGTGATCAGTCCACGGGTCATCATTAATTCTGGGATATTACTCCTCCCCAACAGGAAGTGCAAGAGGATTCACCCAGCAGAGCTGCATATAGCTCCTCCCCTCTACGTCACTCCCAGTCATTCTCTTGCACCCAACGACTAGATAGGATGTGTGAGAGGACTATGGTGATTATACTTAGTTTTATATCTTCAATCAAAAGTTTGTTATTTTAAAATAGCACCGGAGTGTGTTATTACCTCTCTGGCAGAGTTTGAAGAAGAATCTACCAGAGTTTTTGCTATGATTTTAGCCGGAGTAGTTAAGATCATATTGCTGTTTCTCGGCCATCTGAGGAGAGGTAAACTTCAGATCAGGGGACAGCGGGCAGATGAATCTGCATAGAGGTATGTAGCAGCTTTTATTTTCTGACAATGGAATTGATGAGAAAATCCTGCCATACCGATATGTCATGTATGTATACCTTACACTTCAGTATTCTGGGGAATGGTACTTCACTAGAATTACACTGTAAGAAGTACATAAAGCTGTTTATTAACTAAAAATTATGTTTAACGTTTTTGCTGGAATGTAAAATCGTTTTCATTTGCTGAGGTACTGAGTGAATAAATGTTTGGGCACTATTTTTCCACTTGGCAGTTGCTTAATCTTTTTTCTGACAGTTTCTGTTCTCTCTCACTGCTGTGTGTGAGGGGGAGGGGCCGTTTTTTGGCGCTTTTACTACGCATCAAATATTTCAGTCAGCAGCTCATTGTATTTCCTGCATGATCCGGTTCATCTCTACAGAGCTCAGGGGTCTTCAAAACTTATTTTGAGGGAGGTAATTTCTCTCAGCAGAGCTGTGAGAATTATAGTTGACTGAGATAAAAAACGTTTATTCTGTATTTTGTTTCCTGCTTTCAGAATTTGTTATCTTTGCTAATGGGATTAAACCTTTGCTAAAGTTGTGTTGTTTACACTATAACTGTTTTCAATTTATTAATTTTCAACTGTCATAGATTTTCTGTGCTTCTTAAAGGCACAGTACGTTTTTAATATTATTCTAATTGAATTGTATTCCAAGTTGCAAGTTTATTTGCTAGTGTGTTAAACATGTCTGATTCAGAGGATGATACCTGTGTCATTTGTTGCAATGCCAAAGTGGAGCCCAATAGAAATTTATGTACTAACTGTATTGATGCTACTTTAAATAAAAGTCAATCTGTACAAATTGAACAAATTTCACCAAACAACGAGGGGAGAGTTATGCCGACTAACTCGCCTCACGTGTCAGTACCTGCATCTCCCGATCGGGAGGTGCGTGATATTGTAGCGCCGAGTACATCTGGGCGGCCATTACAAATCACATTACAGGATATGGCTACTGTTATGACTGAAGTTTTGGCTAAATTACCAGAACTAAGAGGTAAGCGTGATCACTCTGGGGTGAGAAGAGAGTGCGCTGATAATATTAGGGCCATGTCAGACACTGCGTCACAGGTGGCAGAACATGAGGACGGAGAACTTCATTCTGTGGGTGACGGTTCTGATCCAAACAGACTGGATTCAGATATTTCAAATTTTAAATTTAAACTGGAAAACCTCCGTGTATTACTAGGGGAGGTGTTAGCGGCTCTGAATGATTGTAACACAGTTGCAATACCAGAGAAAATGTGTAGGTTGGATAAATATTTTGCGGTACCGGCGAGTACTGAGGTTTTTCCTATACCTAAGAGACTTACTGAAATAGTTACTAAGGAGTGGGATAGACCCGGTGTGCCGTTCTCACCCCCTCCGATATTTAGAAAAATGTTTCCAATAGACACCACCACACGGGACTTATGGCAAACGGTCCCTAAGGTGGAGGGAGCAGTTTCTACTTTAGCTAAGCGTACCACTATCCCGGTGGAGGATAGCTGTGCTTTTTCAGATCCAATGGATAAAAAATTAGAGGGTTACCTTAAGAAAATGTTTGTTCAACAAGGTTTTATATTGCAACCCCTTGCATGCATTGCGCCGATCACGGCTGCAGCGGCATTCTGGATTGAGTCTCTGGAAGAGAACATTAGTTCAGCTACTCTGGACGACATTACGGACAGGCTTAGAATCCTTAAACTAGCTAATTCATTCATTTCGGAGGCCGTAGTACATCTTACTAAACTTACGGCGAAGAATTCAGGATTCGCCATTCAGGCACGCAGGGCGCTGTGGCTAAAATCCTGGTCAGCTGATGTTACTTCTAAGTCTAAATTGCTTAATATACCTTTCAAAGGGCAGACCTTATTCGGGCCCGGGTTGAAAGAGATTATCGCTGACATTACAGGAGGTAAAGGCCATGCCCTGCCTCAGGACAAAGCCAAACCTAAGGCTAGACAGTCTAATTTTCGTTCCTTTCGTAATTTCAAAGCTGGAGCAGCATCAACTTCCTCTGCACCAAAACAGGAAGGAGCCGTTGCTCGCTACAGACAAGGCTGGAAACCTAACCAGTCCTGGAACAAGGGCAAGCAGACCAGGAAACCTGCTGCTGCCCCTAAAACAGCATGAATTGAGGGCCCCCGATCCGGGATCGGATCTTGTGGGGGGCAGACTTTCTCTCTTCGCCCAGGCTTGGGCAAGAGATGTCCAGGATCCCTGGGCGCTAGAGATAATATCTCAGGGATACCTTCTGGACTTCAAATACTCTCCTCCAAGAGAGAGATTTCATCTGTCAAGGTTGTCAACAATCCAGACAAAGAAAGAGGCGTTTCTACGCTGCGTACAAGAGCTCTTGTTAATGGGAGTAATCCATCCTGTTCCACGATCGGAACAGGGACAGGGGTTTTACTCAAATCTGTTTGTGGTTCCCAAAAAAGAGGGAACTTTCAGACCAATCCTGGACTTAAAGATCCTAAACAAATTCCTAAGAGTTCCATCGTTCAAGATGGAGACTATTCGGACAATTTTACCTATGATCCAAGAGGGTCAGTACATGACCACTGTAGATTTAAAGGATGCCTACCTTCACATACCGATTCACAAAGATCATTACCGGTACCTAAGGTTTGCCTTCCTAGACAGGCATTACCAGTTTGTGGCTCTTCCATTCGGATTGGCTACAGCTCCAAGAATCTTCACAAAGGTTCTGGGTGCTCTTCTGGCGGTACTAAGACCGCGGGGAATCTCGGTAGCTCCATACCTAGACGACATTCTGATTCAAGCTTCAAGCTTTCAAACTGCCAAGTCTCATACAGAGTTAGTACTGGCATTTCTAAGGTCACATGGATGGAAGGTGAACGAAAAGAAAAGTTCACTCGTTCCACTCCCTTCCTGGGGACTCTTATAGATTCTGTAGAAATGAAGATTTACCTGACAGAGGACAGGCTAACAAGACTTCAAAGTGCTTGCCGCACCCTTCATTCCATTCAACACCCGTCAGTGGCTCAATGCATGGAGGTAATCGGCTTAATGGTAGCGGCAATGGACATAGTACCCTTTGCACGCTTACACCTCAGACCACTGCAACTGTGCATGCTAAGTCAGTGGAATGGGGATTACTCAGACTTATCCCCTTCTCTGAATCTGGATCAAGAGACCAGAAATTCTCTTCTATGGTGGCTTTCTCGGCCACATCTGTCCAGGGGGATGCCATTCAGCAGACCAGACTGGACAATTGTAACAACAGACGCCAGCCTTCTAGGTTGGGGTGCCGTCTGGAATTCTCTGAAGGCTCAGGGACAATGGAGTCAGGAGGAGAGTCTCCTGCCAATAAACATTCTGGAATTGAGAGCAGTTCTCAATGCCCTCCTGGCTTGGCCCCAGTTGACAACTCGGGGGTTCATCAGGTTTCAGTCGGACAACATCACGACTGTAGCTTACATCAACCATCAGGGAGGGACAAGAAGCTCCCTAGCTATGATGGAAGTATCAAAGATAATTCGCTGGGCAGAGTCTCACTCTTGCCACCTGTCAGCAATCCACATCCCGGGAGTGGAGAACTGGGAGGCGGATTTCTTAAGTCGTCAGACTTTTCATCCGGGGGAGTGGGAACTCCATCCGGAGGTCTTTGCCCAAATACTTTGACGTTGGGGCAAACCAGAGATAGATCTCATGGCGTCTCGACAGAACGCCAAGCTTCCTCGTTACGGGTCCAGATCCAGGGATCCAGGAGCAGTCCTGATAGATGCCCTGACAGCACCTTGGGACTTCAAGATGGCTTACGTGTTTCCACCCTTCCCGATGCTTCCTCGATTGATTGCCAGAATCAAACAAGAGAGAGCATCAGTGATTCTAATAGCTCCTGCGTGGCCACGCAGGACTTGGTATGCAGACCTGGTGGACATGTCATCCTGTCCACCTTGGTCTCTACCTCTGAAACAGGACCTTCTGATACAGGGTCCCTTCAAACATCAAAATCTAACTTCTCTGAAGCTGACTGCTTGGAAATTGAACGCTTGATTTTATCAAGACGTGGGTTTTCTGAGTTAGTTATTGATACCTTAATACAGGCTAGGAAGCCTGTTACCAGAAAGATTTACCATAAGATATGGCGTAAATACCTATATTGGTGTGAATCCAAAGGTTACTCTTGGAGTAAGGTTAGGATTCCTAGGATATTGTCTTTTCTACAAGAAGGTTTAGAAAAGGGTTTATCTGCTAGTTCATTAAAGGGACAGATCTCAGCTCTGTCCATTCTGTTACACAAACGTCTGTCAGAAGTTCCTGACGTCCAGGCTTTTTGTCAGGCTTTGGCCAGGATTAAGCCTGTGTTTAAAACTGTTGCTCCACCATGGAGTTTAAACCTTGTTCTTAATGTTTTACAGGGCGTTCCGTTTGAACCCCTTCATTCCATTGATATAAAGTTGTTATCTTGGAAAGTTCTATTTTTAATGGCTATTTCCTCGGCTCGAAGAGTCTCTGAATTATCAGCCTTACATTGTGATTCTCCTTATTTGATTTTTCATTCGGATAAGGTAGTTCTGCGTACTAAACCTGGGTTCTTACCTAAGGTAGTTACTAACAGGAATATCAATCAAGAGATTGTTGTTCCTTCCTTCTGCCCAAATCCTTCTTCGAAGAAGGAACGTCTACTGCACAACCTGGATGTAGTCCGTGCTCTAAAATTTTACTTACAGGCAACTAAGGAATTTCGACAAACGTCTTCTCTGTTTGTCGTTTACTCTGGGCAGAGGAGAGGTCAAAAAGCTTCTGCTACCTCTCTTTCTTTTTGGCTTCGTAGCATAATTCGTTTAGCTTATGAGACTGCTGGACAGCAGCCTCCTGAAAGAATTACAGCTCATTCTACTAGAGCTGTGGCTTCCACTTGGGCCTTCAAGAATGAGGCCTCTGTTGAGCAGATTTGCAAGGCTGCAACTTGGTCTTCGCTTCATACTTTTTCCAAATTTTACAAATTTGACACTTTTGCTTCATCGGAGGCTATTTTTGGGAGAAAGGTTCTTCAGGCAGTGGTTCCTTCTGTATAAAGAGCCTGCCTATCCCTCCCGTCATCCGTGTACTTTTGCTTTGGTATTGGTATCCCAGAAGTAATGATGACCCGTGGACTGATCACACTACAGAAGAAAGGAATTTATCAGGTAAGCATAAATTATGTTTTCCTCGGCTCGAAGAGTCTCTGAGTTATCTGCCTTACATTGTGATTCTCCTTATCTGATTTTCCATTCAGACAAGGTAGTTCTGCGTACTAAACCTGGGTTTTTACCTAAGGTAGTTTCTAACAGGAATATCAATCAGGAGATTGTTGTTCCATCATTATGTCCTAATCCTTCTTCAAAGAAGGAATGACTTTTGCATAATCTGGACGTAGTCCGTGCCCTGAAGTTCTATTTACAGGCAACTAAAGATTTTCGTCAAACTTCTTCCCTGTTTGTCGTGTACTCTGGACAGAGGAGAGGTCAAAAAGCTTCGGCAACCTCTCTCTCCTTTTGGCTTCGTAGCATAATACGTTTAGCCTATGAGACTGCTGGACAGCAGCCCCCTGAAAGTATTACAGCTCATTCCACTAGAGCTGTGGCTTCCACCTGGGCCTTTAAGAATGAGGCCTCTGTTGAACAGATTTGCAAGGCTGCAACTTGGTCTTCGCTTCACACTTTTTCAAAATTTTACAAATTTGACACTTTTGCTTCTTCGGAGGCTGTTTTTGGGAGAAAGGTTCTACAGGCAGTGGTTCCTTCCGTTTAAGTTCCTTCCTTGTCCCTCCCATCATCCGTGTACTTTAGCTTTGGTATTGGTATCCCATAAGTAATGGATGATCCGTGGACTGAATACACTTAACAAGAGAAAACATAATTTATGCTTACCTGATAAATTTATTTCTCTTGTAGTGTATTCAGTCCACGGCCCGTCCTGTCTTTTTTAAGGCAGATCTAAATTTTAATTAAAACTCCAGTCACCACTGCTCCCTATGGTTTCTCCTTTCTTGTCTTGTTTCGGTCGAATGACTGGATATGACGTGGAGGGGAGGAACTATATAGCAGCTCTGCTTTGGGTGATCCTCTTGCAACTTCCTGTTGGGAAGGGAATATATCCCATAAGTAATGGATGATCCGTGGACTGAATACACTACAAGAGAAATAAATTTATCAGGTAAGCATAAATTATGTTTTTATCGTAAGCTTACCATAAAATTGGGATGTAAAATAGTGATCTTAAAGGGACAGTCTACAATAGAATTTTTATTGTTTAAAAAGATAGATAATCCATTTATTACCGATTCCCCAGTTTTGCGTAGCCAACAGTTATATTAATATACTTTTTACCTCTGTGATTACCTTGTATCTAAGAACCTTATTCCAGCCCCCTGATCACATGACTGTGACTGTTTATTATCTATTGACTTGCTTTTAGTACTCTTAAATAACTCCCTGTGCAATAACAGTGTTATCTATATGACCCACATGAACTTACCAGTCTCTTGTTGTGAAAAGGAATTTAAAAAAACATTTGATAAGAGGCAGCCCTCAAGGGCTTAGAAACTAGCATATGAGCCTACCTAGGTTTTGTTTCAAATAAGAATACCAAGAGAACAAAGCAAATTTGATGTTAAAAGAACATTGGAAAGTTGATTAAAATTACAAGTCCTATCTGAATAATGAAAGTTTAATTTTGACTAGACTGTCCAAATAAGGAATGATTAGCTCATAAGTAGTGTTTCCGCTTCAGTGTATTTAGTGACACCTCTCACAGTTTGTGCTCTTTGATTTTAATTTAACTACACAGTATTTATTGTTGCAATAAGTCACTTGTTTCTGCAAGTTTTAACCCTGTAAAGGAGTCTTAACAAATCTGTCCCCTCTGTTCCCTTATCATACCCTCAAGAGGGAAGGTCTTGTTTTTATTTTTTTTATTATTATTCAAATGGTCTGTTTGGTTTGCAAAACTAACAGATTGTCAGCCTGCTCAATGACTCAATGTTTTTTTTTTACATTTTCTGCATACTAATCAACCTACCACCATTGTTCCCATTAAGAATGTGGAGCTTCCATGGATTTCTCACCTGAATGTAAAAGTATTCGGTGCTCCACATTAGTGAAGATTCTGGCAACATTCCTGCAAACAAGTGCAAATGCAAGTCTTGTGATACTTTTGTCATATGATGTTACAGCTACCCAATATTCTAAACCACATGTGGAAATTCCTGATATCCTTCAGGAATCTGTTATTTCTGATATTTACTCAGAAGGTGAACTTTATTCAGAGAATCAGTATTCCGTTCCTGAATTGCACACAAATTCCTTCTTTAGATTTAAAGTAGAAAATACACACTTTTTTGGTTGTTGCATGAAGTTCTTTAAACCTTCTTTCTTTCTAATGACACGGTGAGTCCACTGATCATCATCAATTACTGTTGGGAGTATCACTCCTGGTCAGCAGGAGGAGGCAAAGAGCACCACAGCAGAGCTGTTAAGTATCACTTCCCTTCCCACAAACCCCAGTCATTCTCTTTGCCTGTGGTGCAAGGAGGAGATGAAGTTTTCGGTATTTGATCTACAATCAAGATTTTATTAGTTTGAAGCGGATTTTCTGAGCAGACAGACCTTTTACCCGGGGGGAGTGGGAACTCCATCCGGAGGTGTTTTCCAGCTTGACCCTCAAATGTTTCTCGTTGCCATTTCTTCTGCTCGAAGAGTCTCTGAACTCTTGGCATTGCAGTGTGATTCCCCTTATCTTTCATTCTGATAAAGTGGCTCTTCGTACTAAGTTAGGTTTCCTTCCTAAAGTTGTTTCGGATAAGAATATTAATCAGGAAATCGTTGTTCCTTGCTTGTGTGCTAATCCTTCTCATAAGGAGCGTTTGTTGCACAACCTAGATGATGTGCGTGCGTTGAAATTCTATTTGCAGGCAACTAAGGACTTTTGCCAGTTTTCTGCTTTGTTTCTCTGGAAAGCGCAAGGGTCAGAAAGCTACAGCTACTTCTTTCGCTTTGACTGAAGAGTATAATTCGCTTGGCCTATGAAACAGCTGGACAGCAGCCTCCTGAGAGAATCACGGCTCATTCCATGAGGGCTGTTTCTTCTTCCTGGGCCTTCAAAAATTAAGCTTCTGTGGAACAGATTTGCAAGGCTGCAACTTGGTCCTCTGGAAAATTTTCTTAATTTTATAAATTTGATACTTTTACCTCTGCTGAGGCTTCTTTTGGGAGAAAGGGTTCTTCAAGCAGTGGTGCCTTCTGTTTAGGTTACTTGTCTTGTCCCTCCCTTATCTGAGTCCTCTAGCTTGGGTATTGATTCCCAACAGTAATTGATGATGATCTGTGGACTCGCCATGTCATTAGAAAGAAAACAAAATTTATGCTTACCTGAGTTCTTTCTTTCTTGACACGGTGAGTCCACGGCCCTCCCTGTATTTTTCAGAAAGTTTTGTGTTTATATTAACCTCGGGCACCTCTTCTCCTTGTGTTGCTTCCTTTCTCCTTTTCCTTGAGTCGAATGACTGGGGTTTGTGGGAAGGTAAGTGATACTAAACAGCTTTGCTGTGTTGCTCTTTGCCTCCTCCTGCTGGCCAGGAGTGTTATTCCCACCAGTAATTGATGATGATCCCTGAATTCACCATGTCAAGAAACAGAAATAAATTTATCAGTTAAGCAATAACTTTTTTTTTTTTTTATCTTATCAATTTAAATGTAATTTTTAAGCATGCTCCAGAGGTTTTTCAGGTTCCGGACCTAGTGACAGAAATTATAGCTAAGGTAATGGGGGGGGAAATGGTATTTAGTTTGCTCCTTCATGTGGATTTAAAAGAAGGATTTATGCATACAAAGAGAGAAGCACTCTACCAGGAACGAACAACAGCTCAGTAGCTTGTTCTGGGGCGAGTTAAAAGGATGTATCCCTTACCAAAACAAACCATGGATCTATGGGAGTCTATTTCTACGGTTAATTGAGCTATCTCCACTCTATGCGTACCACTATCTCTTTAGAAGACAGTACCTCTTTCAGAAATGTTATGGATTGCAAACTGGAGTTCTTTCCCAGAAAGCTATTCTTTAAAACAGGACTTAATTTCAACCCGGCAGTTGCGTTAACGTTTCCATGGTGCCACAGCTTTATAGTGCGACTGCTAATCTCAGCTTGCTTCTGATCAATCATCTGGAGAAGATATGCAAAACTGTATTAAAGCCTTAAAGATGGCTCTATTTGTGATACAGTTATGGACATTATCAAGATTAATGTTAAGAATGTCTTTTGCCGTCCTAACAAGAACTTCTTTATGGCTGAAGTCTTGGTCAGTAGACATGGTCTCAAAAAGCAGATTGTTAAATCTGCCCTTTCAAGGTTTGGGTTTGTTTGGATCTGGTTTGGATTCAATCGTATATACTGTCACGGGAGCTAAGGGAGCTTTCCTTAGGATAAGAACTGGAAGAATAGACCTGGAAATCGTTTTCCCTTTTCATTCCTCTAGGGTTTAGGAGTCCTCTCTTCCGAATAGTCAGATTCTTCAAAACTTTCCTGTGAACCAGGGTCATCTTGATCCAAGTCTAATCAGAACAAAAAGTTCACTTCTAACTCTAAAAACGCATGAAAGTGTGGCACGCTATCCAGAACCTGTCCTGGTAGGTAGTAGATTGAGTCTTTTTTTTTTCAGGATGCCTGGTTTCGATCAGTCCAGGACCTTATGGTTTTAAACATAATTTCCTAGGGTTGCAAGAGAGGCTTTCCATCAGGCCTCCTCGAGGATGATTTTTTTATTCTGTCACATCCCAAAAAATTCTTTGTAGGTGGCCGCATTTTTTTAATGCGTTTAAGATCTGCTGAACATGGGTTATTCATCCTGTACCTGTCTCAGAACAGGGTCAGTGATTCTATTTGGAAGTGATTTTTGTCAGGAACCCCCCACCCAGTTTCATTTTATTTTTGGCGGTACTTTATTTGCTCCTCTATTTCCCCTTGTCTTTCTTACCTGTTATTTTCCTCTGCTTGACTACACATTAAACTGAGTAGTAAAGGGAGGGCTTAAAGGGACACTGAACCCAATTTTTTTCTTTTTTGATTCAGATAGAGCATGCAATTTTAAGCAACTTTCTAATTTACTCCTATTATCAATTTTTCTTCGTTCTCTTGCTATCTTTATTTGAAAAAGGCACCAACAATGTTTTTTTGGTTCAGCGCTCTGGACAGCACTTTTTTTATTGGTGGATGAATTTATCCACCAATCGGCAAGAACAACCCAGGTTCACCAAAAATGGGTCGGCATCTAAACTTACATTCGTGCATTTCAAATAAAGATACCAAGAGAATGAAGAAAAATTGATAATAGGAGTAAATTATAAAGTTGCTTAAAATGTCATGGTCTATCTGAATCACAAAATAAAAAAATTGGGTTCAGTGTCCCTTTAAAGCTATTAAGTTTCCAATTTTTACTTTTTGACTTAAAGTCCATCTAAAATAAAGCTAATATTTAGGATCTGGTTATAAAAAGTGGAAGGTTTACTTTCACTTTAAGGGCTCTTGTTGTTTAAGGTTCTTTGCCTGCTCCTAGTGGGGGGGAATTCAATTCCACACATTGACTCATGCATGGACTCTCACCCTCCTGAAAGAAAAGAATTTCAGATAAGCATACATTTGTGCTGAATATCCTATATAGCCCCATGTGTGCAAAACACCTGCATCATTGTTTACAGCTCTGAGAC
Organism: Bombina bombina; assembly: GCF_027579735.1. Lineage (NCBI taxonomy): Eukaryota > Metazoa > Chordata > Amphibia > Anura > Bombinatoridae > Bombina > Bombina bombina. The sequence continues at coordinate 90,898,649 of NC_069510.1, forward strand.
AGATAGGAGCAGCCTCTTTTAGACCAATTGTGCTTTTCACAGAGGAGAACTTTTCCGAAGAATACAAGTCTAAAACTTGCCACCGGGCCTTAAGCATACAGATACTTTCCTATGTACAATAAAAAGAGAAACTATTATCAAATTTGTTTGTTTTTTTTAAATATAAATTTTTATTGAGACAAACAAGTGAAAAATAAACAACAAGAAGAAGACAGGTACAAGTCATTACATTTGTAAACTTTCATATCAGCAAGGGAACACAGTTTTGTTCATAATAAGTGTGTTCTCGAATGAGCTTTTTAATTCTTCATTACCTATTGTGGACTGATATGACCTGCCCATAGATACTATGTCTCCATTTTACAAGTTTTATAGGAAGAAATTACTAAAAGAAAAGCATAACATGCAGTGTGATACAATATACAGCTCTCAGGTGGATTAATATCAACAGGTTTATGTAGAGATGAATCAAATTTAAGTTTAACTATGCAGATTGGAAAAAAATATAATTCACTTTAATTCTTCTGTGCCAGTGTGCCTACCGTGTCTTGTATTCCATGTATAGAGCTACAAAATCTGTTGGCGCTTAACACATAAAGATCAGTTTCATGGGGCACCATATAGAAGGTCCTCAAACTCCTGATTTGGGCAGAATGGCATATACCAGCACTTTCTGCAATTCACATTTCTGGAGTGGATAACTGGAACAGTATCACAGCCATTGACTTATCCCCCTTTCTCTTGTGGTCTGTAAACAGAACTTCAAAGTTCCATTCTTTGGTTCCACGGTAAAGGATCTGCCTTTTGTGGATCCACTGGAAATCTCATTGACTTTTTCCCTGGTAAATGTTTTCCAACCCATTGTTTTACTAGATGGATTGCTCAAGCTCAACATAGCTCTGATAGCTCCTCGGTTGAACTGGAAAAGGTCCTAGTATGCCCATCAAACTAAACATTCTTTCATTTTGTCAGGGTACAGTAGTTTGACCATGCTTCTTAATGTAGAGGTTATCTTGCACAGTTGCCCACTTACTTTTGTTGTATGCGTTGGAATCTGGGACTTTGCCTCTGGCACACAACATAGAAAATATTGTCGTACCCCACCCCTTTGTGTGAATTATGGTCCTGATTGTTGCGAGACTAATATGTCAACTCCTTTAGCATTGCATTGATATTGATCCAGAAATTTGGAATGGTCTCCATGTGCTCTTACAATATACATTAGAGAGAGTGCAATGTTTATGTAATGATTCATCTGGCGCATCACTTTGTGCTTAACAGCACAACCAGTGTGGGTGTTTTTTTTTTTTTTGTTTTTTTTTTTGGTGGGACATGGAAGTGGGAGAATGAGGAGAGGTTTATAATTACTTTCCTTTCCTATGACATGGAGAGTCCACAATGTAATTCCATTTACTAGTGGATATTCAACTCCTAGCCAGCAGGAGGAGGCAAAGAGCACCCCAGCAAAGCTGTTAAGTGTAACTCTTACCCATAACCCCCAGTCATTCTTTTTGCCTCTGTCAATGGAGGTTGTGCATAGTTGTTGTCTGAAGAAAGTAATCCTTTTACGGGTACTTTTAGGTGTATGCCTATCCTGAAAGTGGAAATCAATAAAGAAACTTTGTTTTTTAAGTGGATTAAAGCAGGGACTAACAAATCCAGGAGCCACGGCTTCCAAAGCGCTATTTCTAAGTACTGTCATTTTACTTTGGTCTAGGGCTGCAACTAACTACTTTCATAATCGATTAATCGGCCGATTTATTTTTTGCGACTAATAGGATAAAGAAAATTAATCATTTCTTTCATGTAATTAGCAAGAGTCCATGAGCTAGTGACGTATGGGATATACATTCCTACCAGGAGGGGCAAAGTTTCCCAAACCTCAAAATGCCTATAAATACACCCCTCACCACACCCACAATTCAGTTTTACAAACTTTGCCTCCGATGGAGGTGGTGAAGTAAGTTTGTGCTAGATTCTACGTTGATATGCGCTCCGCAGCAGGTTGGAGCCCGGTTTTCCTCTCAGCGTGCAGTGAATGTTAGAGGGATGTGAAGAGAGTATTGCCTATTTGAATTCAATGATCTCCTTCTACGGGGTCTATTTCATAGGTTCTCTGTTATCGGTCGTAGAGATTCATCTCTTACCTCCCTTTTCAGATCGACGATATACTCTTATATACCATTACCTCTACTGATTCTCGTTTCAGTACTGGTTTGGCTTTCTACTACATGTAGATGAGTGTCCTGTGGTAAGTAAGTCTTATTTTTGTGATGCTCTAAGCTATGGTTGGGCACTTTTATATAAAGTTCTAAATATTTGTGTTTAAACATTTATTTGCCTTGATTCAGGATGTTCAATATTCCTTATTTCAGACAGTCAGTTTCATTATTTGGGATAATGCATATGAATTATCAATTTTTTCTTACCTTAAAAATTTGACTTTTTTTCCTGTGGGCTGTTAGGCTCGCGGGGGCTGAAAATGCTTCATTTTATTGCGTCATTTTTGGCGCTGACTTTTTTGGCGCAAATTTTTTCTTTGTCATTTCCGGCGTCATACGTGTCGCCGGAAGTTGCGTCATGTTTTTGACGTTTTTGCGTCAAAAATGTCGGAGTCACCGGATGCGGCGTCATTTGGCGCCAAAAAGCATTTAGGCGCCAAATAATGTGGGCGTCTTTTTTTGGCGCTAAAAAATTTGGGCGTCATTGTCTCCACATTATTTCAGTCTAGTTGTTTATTGCTTCTGGTTGCTAGAAGCTTGTTCATTGGCATTTTTTCCCATTCCTGAAACTGTCATTTAAGGAATTTGATCAATTTTGCTTTATATGTTGTTTTTTCTATTACATATTGCAAGATGTCTCAGATTGACCCTGAATCAGAAGATACTTCTGGAAAATCGCTGCCTGATGCTGGATCTACCAAAGTTAAGTGTGTTTGCTGTAAGCTTATGGTAACTGTTCCTCCGGCTGTTTGTGATGAATGTCATGATAAACTTGCTAATGCAGATAACATTTCCTTTAGTAATGGTCCATTACCTGTTGCTGTTCCATCAACATCTAATACTCAGGGTGTTACTGTTAATATAAGAGATTTTGTGTCTAAATCTATTAAGAAGGTCTTTTAAAACTTCTCATTTTCCAGATGATCTTTTAAATGAACATCATCATTCTGATTCTGTTTCTGATGATGATTTCTCTGGTTCAGATGATTCTGTTTCAGAGATTGACACTGATAAATCTTCATATTTATTTAAAATGGAATTTATTCGTTCCTTAGTTAAAGAAGTCTTAATTGCATTAGAAATAGAGGATTCTGGTCCTCTTGTTACTAAATCTAAACGTTTAAACATGGTTTTTAAATCTCCTGAAGTTATTCTGGAGGTTTTTCCCATCCCTGATGCTATTTCTGAAGTAATTTCCAGGGAATGGAATAATCTGGGTAATTCATTTACTCCTCCTATACGGTTTAAGAAATTATATCCTGTGCCATCTGACAGATTAGAGTTTTGGGACAAAATCCCTAAGGTTGATGGGGCTATCTCTACTCTTGCTAAACTTACTACTATTCCTACGGCAGATAGTACTTCCTTTAAGGATCCTTTAGATAGGAAAATTGAATCCTTTCTAAGAAAAGCATATTTATGTTCAGGTAATCTTCTTAGACCTGCTATATCTTTGGCGGATGTTGCTGCAGCTTCAACTTTCTGGTTAGAGGCTTTAGCACAACAAGTAACAGATCATAATTCTCATAGCATTGTTAATCTTCTTCAACATGCTAACAACTTTATTTGTGATGCCATCTTTGACATTATTAGGGTTGATGTCAGGTATATGTCTTTAGCTATTTTAGCTAGAAGAGCTTTATGGCTTAAAACTTGGAATGCAGATATGTCTTCTAAGTCAACTTTGCTTTCCCTTTCTTTCCAAGGTAATAAATTGTTTGGTTCACAGTTGGATTCTATTATTTCAACTGTTACTGGGGGGAAAGGAACTTTTTTACCACAGGATAAAAAATCTAAAGGTAAATATAGGGCTGCTAATCGTTTTCGTTCCTTTCGTCACAATAAGGAACAAAAGCCTGATCCTTCCCCTACAGAAACAGTATCCGTTTGGAAACCATCTCCAGTCTGGAATAAATCCAAGCCTTTTAGAAAGCAAAAGCCAGCTCCCAAGTCCACATGAAGGTGCGGCCCTCATTCCAGCCCAGCTGGTAGGGGGCAGATTACGATTTTTCAAAGAAATTTGGATCAATTCGATTCACAGACTTTGGATTCAGAACATTGTTTCACAAGGGTACAGAATAGGTTTCAAGATAAGGCCCCCTGCAAGAAGATTTTTTCTTTCTTGCGTTCCTTTAAATCCAGTGAAGGCTCAAGCGTTTCTGAAATGTGTTTCAGATCTAGAGTTGGCTGGAGTAATTATGCCAGTTCCAGTTTTGGAACAGGGTCTGGGGTTTTACTCAAATCTCTTCATTGTACCAAAGAAGGAGAATTCCTTCAGACCAGTTCTGGATCTAAAAATATTGAATCATTATGTAAGAATACCAACATTCAAAATGGTAACTATAAGAACTATTCTGCCTTTTGTTCAGCAAGGGCATTATATGTCCACAATAGATTTACAGGATGCATATCTGCATATTCCGATTCATCCAGATCACTATCAGTTTCTGAGATTCTCTTTTCTAGACAAGCATTACCAGTTTGTGGCTATGCCGTTTGGCCTAGCAACAGCTCCAAGGATTTTTACAAAGGTTCTCGGTGCCCTACTATCTGTAATCAGAGAACAGGGTATTGTGGTATTTCCTTATTTGGACGATATCTTGGTACTTGCTCAGTCTTCACATTTAACAAAATCTCATACGAATCGACTTGTGTCGTTTCTTCAAGAACATGGTTGGAGGATCAATTTACCAAAGAGTTCGTTGATTCCTCAGACAAGGGTAACCTTTTTAGGTTTCCAGATAGATTCAGTGTCCATGACTCTGTCATTGACAGACGAGACGTCTGAAATTGGTTTCAGCTTGTCGAAACCTTCAGTCTCAATCATTCCCTTCGGTAGCCTTATGCATGGAAATTCTAGGTCTTATGACTGCTGCATCGGACGCCATCCCCTTTGCTCGTTTTCACATGCGACCTCTTCAGCTCTGTATGCTGAACCAGTGGTGCAGGGATTATACAAAGATATCTCAATTAATATCTTTAAAACTGAACGTACAACACTCTGACGTGGTGGACAGACCACCATCGTTTAGTTCAGGGGGCATCTTTTGTTCTTCCGACCTGGACTGTGATCTCAACAGATGCAAGTCTGACAGGTTGGGGAGCTGTATGGGGGTCTCTGACAGCACAGGGGGTTTGGGAATCTCAGGAGGCGAGATTACCAATCAACATTTTGGAACTCAGTGCGATTTTCAGGGCTCTTCAGTCGTGGCCTCTTCTAAAGAGAGAGTCGTTCATTTGTTTTCAGACGGACAATGTCACAACCGTGGCATATGTCAATCATCAAGGGGGGACTCACTTCTTCTTTCATGGCCAGAGGACAGTATCTCGGATACTTGCTTGGGCGGAATCCAGCTCCTGTCTAATTTCTGCGGTTCACATCCCAGTTATAGACAATTGGGAAGCGGATTATCTCAGTCGCCAGACGTTACATCCGGGCGAATGGTCTCTTCACCCAGAGGTGTTTCTTCAGATTGTTCAAATCTGGGGTCTTCGAGAAATAGATCTGATGGCTTCTCATCTAAACAAGAAACTTCCCAGGTATCTGTCCAGATCCAGGGATCCTCAGGCGGAGGCAGTGGATGCGTTGTCGCTTCCTTGGAAGTATCATCCTGCCTATATTTTTCCGCCTCTAGTTCTTCCAAGAGTGATTTCCAAGATTCTAAAGGAGCGTTCGTTTGTTCTGCTGGTGGCTCCAGCATGGCCTCACAGGTTTTGGTATGCGGATCTTGTTCGGATGGCTTCTTGCCAACCATGGACTCTTCCATTAAGACCAGACCTTCTATCGTAAGGTCCTTTTTTCATCAGGATCTCAAATCCTTAAATTTGAAGGTATGGAGATTGAACGCTTGATTCTCAGTCATAGAGGTTTCTCTGACTCTGTAATTAATACTATGTTACAGGCTCGCAAAGCTGTATCTAGGAAGATATATTATCGAGTCTGGAAGATTTACATTTCTTGGTGCTCTTTTCATCATTTTTCCTGGCATTCTTTTAGAATTCCTAGAATATTACAATTTCTTCAGGATGGTCTGGATAAAGGATTGTCTGCAATCTCTTTGAAAGGACAAATTTCTGCTCTTTCTATGTTGTTTCACAGAAAGATTGCTAATCTTCCTGATATTCATTGTTTTGTTCAGGCTTTGGTTCGTATCAAACCTGTTATTAAGTCTATCTCTCCTCCTTGGAGTTTGAATTTGGTTCTGAGGGCTTTACAAGCTCCTCCGTTTGAACCTATGCATTCTCTGGACATTAAATTACTTTCTTGGAAAGACTTGTTCCTTTTGGCCATCTCTTCTGCTAGAAGAGTTTCAGAGTTATCTGCTCTTTCTTGTGAATCTCCTTTTCTGATTTTTCATCAGGATAAGGCGGTGTTGCGAACTTCATTTAAATTTTTACCTAAAGTTGTGAACTCTAACAACATTAGTAGAGAAATTGTGGTTCCTTCATTGTGTCCTAATCCTAAGAATTCTAAGGAAAGATCGTTGCATTCTTTGGATGTAGTTAGAGCTTTGAAATATTATGTTGAAGCTACTAAGGATTTCCGAAAGACTTCTAGTCTATTTGTTATCTTTTCCGCTTCTAGGAAAGGTCAGAAGGCTTCTGCCATTTCTTTGGCATCTTGGTTAAAATCTTTGATTCATCATGCTTATGTTGAGTCGGGTAAAACTCCGCCTCAAAGGATTACAGCTCATTCTACTAGGTCAGTTTCTACTTCCTGGGCGTTTAGGAATGAAGCTTCGGTTGATCAGATTTGCAAAGCAGCCACTTGGTCTTCTTTGCATACTTTTACTAAATTCTACCATTTTGATGTGTTTTCTTCTTCTGAAGCAGTTTTTGGTAGAAAAGTACTTCAGGCAGCTGTTTCAGTTTGATTCTTCTGCTTATAATTTCAGTTTTTTTCATTATAAAGATTAAAACTTTATTTTGGGTTGTGGATTATTTTTTCAGCGGAATTGGCTGTCTTTATTTTATCCCTCCCTCTCTAGTGACTCTTGCGTGGAAGCTCCACATCTTGAGTATTTATATCCCATACATCACTAGCTCATGGACTCTTGCTAATTACATGAAAGAAAACATAATTTATGTAAGAACTTACCTGATAAATTCATTTCTTTCATATTAGCAAGAGTCCATGAGGCCCACCCTTTTTTTGTGGTGGTTATGATTTTTTTGTATAAAGCACAATTATTCCAATTCCTTATTTTTTATGCTTTCACACTTTTTTCTTATCACCCCACTTATTGGCTATTCGTTAAACTGATTTGTGGGTGTGGTGAGGGGTGTATTTATAGGCATTTTGAGGTTTGGGAAACTTTGCCCCTCCTGGTAGGAATGTATATCCCATACGTCACTAGCTCATGGACTCTTGCTAATATGAAAGAAATGAATTTATCAGGTAAGTTCTTACATAAATTATGTTTTTTTTCCCTATACTAAAAAAAAATACCACATACCGAGTGTTATGCTAATGTGAAGTTGTAGTCTGAAGTTTATATTTATAACTGTTGGTCCAATATTTAAGCAGCAGAACAAATTTTTATAATTAAGCAAAACAAAACCACAAACTGTTTGAAAAGATGTAGATATCTAGTAAGAGATAAACTACCACTGTTTATAACATTCTGTTATTCACTCTTTCAGAAACTTTGCATTTAAAGGCAAAAATGTCAACATGTCCACATGCTCCTGGCTGAGACTGGCTCTCTTTTTTGCAAGCTATTTTGTCTGCAGCAGAGAAAAGGTGCTCAAATGGTGTTGATGTGTCTGAGATGCATAAATAGGGTTTTGCCAATTTCACCAAGGTGGGCTATTTATCTTTGTTGGCTCTCCACCAATGCAAGGGGCCTCTTAACAATGAAAGCCTGGACTTCATTCTGACATAAAAATATCTTGAATATCTGTATGCAATGGCAAACAACCAGCTATAAGGTTAGGGGGAAAAATATCTAGTCCACTCTTAAAACAGATACATACTTACAGATGTTGAATTTGGTATATATATTCCAATTAATTAAAAATATAAAAAAAAACAAAAGTCAAAAGGGCTAAATACTATATATCGGTAACAGGACACAGCCTTACACATTTATCTATATAGTACATATAATCAGCAATAGCAAGCGATCCGCATAAAATTGTGCAAACAGGTAATAGTGACATCAATTCATATAACAAATGCCATCAAACTAGGGCTAGGTGTAAATAACAAGCTCGGCACTAACTCATGCAAAGCATAGTCCCAAATCACCTGATTTAATATAAACAATCCAACTGACTCCTATTTTATTTCTATGTTGCACATAAGACAGGAGTAGTTGTAAACTTAAAAAGAAACTTAGTGTCCTGAAAAAGTGAAAAGTAAATTTCTGTAGATGTCCTTTAGGCTAAGGGTATAACCATAAAACACAATACCATGTGCAGGAGCTAATTGGAGTAAAGCAACTGGTGCTGTGCACAGACCAACATAATTGCAAACCAACTAATCAATTATTAAATTTGTTGACAACTATTTTCATAATCGATTAGAATTTTAAATTTGTCAATCCCTGATTTAAAGACCCTTAATAATGTATGGTTTGCTTTGTTCCTTGAAATTAAAGGAACATTAACCCCTAGACACCGACGTTCCATCCCGCCATAAAAACTCTGGTGTCCTTCTCCCCTCCTTGTGAAAGCTCCAGTGGCTCCTACTGCCTAGCAGCCCCCCGGAGCCAATCATCGCTGTTTGAATTCACATGATTACAGTGACAATTATTTGACATCCTTTTTTGGCGGATCTTTAAGTTTGGAAGTTAGACCATTGCCTCCACCCTGAAGGATTAAAGTTATATATGTTTATACTGAAAATAAAGGTTTAGATAACACATGCAGCTGTTTTGTTGTAAAAAACATGTAAGGTATTGTATTTTTTTGTGTGTATTCTTTGCTTAAGCATTTTACATTGTACTTTTTTGTGAGATGTTGTTTTTTAAATGTCAAGGTTGTATTTAAAATAACTTGGCATAGTGATTTTGCATTTTATGTGCCAGCACAGCATTGATACCCTTGTTTTACAGGTCAGTAATCCAGCCACCCGTATGCTTAAAACAGCTGCAGCACAAGTGGGCACATCTGTCTCTTCTGGTACTAATACCCAGACGCGTCCTATCATCACAGTGCACAAATCTGGTACTGTGACCGTGGCTCAGCAAGCCCAGGTTGTAACTACTATGGTTGGAGGAGTAACAAAGACCATCACTTTGGTTAAAAGTCCGATTTCTGTTCCTGGAGGAAGTGCTTTGGTAAGTTTGGGCAACTGAGAACTAGTTTTAAATGGGGTATTTTTTTTTGTTGTTTTTTTTTAATAACCGATATGTAAATATTAATATGAGTTGGCACATTTAGGCTTTGTAGAACTTTGAAATTAGTGTGCAATAATGTGAAACCTATGTTTTGTTGTTTTAAAATATTGTTTACGAAATGTCTGTTTTAAAGTTTTTAGATTTTTAACCCTTGAGTACTTCACTCTGAAAAGAGACATTAAACCCACTTTTTCTCTTTCATGGTTCAGAGCATGCAATGTTAAATAACTTGTTTATTTCTGTTATCTGTTTTTTTTTCTTTGTGTCCCTTTTTTTAAAGTATACCTAGGTAGACTCAGAAGTTGCTGATTGGTGGCTGCATGTGTATGCATCTTGCCATTGCTTCTTGCTAGCTCCCAGTAGTACATTGCTGCTTCTTTATCAAAGGATACTAAGAGAATGAAGCAAATTAGACAATAGAACTAAATTGGAAAGTTGTTTAAAATTGTATTATCTGTCTGAATTGTGAAAGAGAAAGAAGGGGTTTCATGTCCCCTTTTAAAGTGATACATTTGCTCAAAACGTAGTTCTTTAAGCATCCTGAAATGTTTCTTGTGTATATTCATATAAAAAATAGTTGAGTGGAGCGCTAGACTCAACCCACTTTGCCAACCTCTGATACTACCTCCTTCCTAGGTAGTTTGAAAATCAAAGAATCTGAATACGTGGAGTGTAGGTGGCGCTAAAAGTACACTAAGTATACCTAGCTATGGGTTAATAAACTAACGTTAAAAATAGCCCAGCAGAATATATATCTTAGGAAAGTTCCATATAAATTAGCGTGTAAACTATCTGGTTAAATAAATGGAGGTACATGCAACTGAATATGAATTTTGTACAAATTTATTCTTAGTTGAAATAGTATAAAAAAATAGTATAAAAAACCATCAAAAATTCTCTCATACAAATGGCCCACATTCTTCACTCGCAACAACTTCCAAGTCTAAATAGCTACCACAAAGAATAATCGCAATACTAGAACAATTTAATACTAAAATAATGTTAAAACATTGTGGTGATAAATACAGTGAAAAGACAGTCGTCTAAGATCAATATGCACAATTGAATATTTTAAGCCGTTTGATTATAGTATGACTTTCTGGCTGGGGTTCTATTTCCTTTACAAGTCTCTGCTTGTTAAACACTTTCTCTTATTACGGCCACAATCAAACAAACAAAGGCCTGTCTCCAATGGGCTATGGCAACCGTAAAACAAATAGTTCTTGTTATAAGCCCTGTCACAGAGGAGAATCCAGCTTTCACCTTTGCAAAAAGGGGGAGTTCCTCAGTTTGAAGTCTGCAGTCTTATGCAAATGGGGGCGGATTCCCCAGTATCAGATCAGCAATCTTTTGAGGGTTCCTAAATAGGAACAATAATAAACACCAGAGTCTATTTTTGTTAAAATCCCACAGACAATCTTAGTCCGGTTTGAATGTTACTTATAGCGGGGAGTTATTGACAATACAGATACTCTCACCTGCTGCTCCTTGTCTGGGTATGTCAGCTCCTGTATGGATTTGTTGTTTAGGATAAGTTGCGGACCTCCTAGTCCCTGAATGTAACTTTCTTCACTTGCGCAAGTCTTATCTAAGTTACCTTTGTACCACAGCCTCTCAACGATTCCCTGCTCTTTAAGTACTCCGTACGCAGAGTGGGTTATACAGCAATAACACACTCTGCGTACGGAGTACTTAAAGAGCAGAGAATCGTTGAGAGGCTGTGGTACAAAGGTAACTTAGATAAGACTTGCGCAAGTGAAGAAAGTTACATTCAGGGACTAGGAGGTCCGCAACTTATCCTAAACAACAAATCCATACAGGAGCTGACATACCCAGACAAGGAGCAGCAGGTGAGAGTATCTGTATTGTCAATAACTCCCCGCTAAGTAACATTCAAACCGGACTAAGATTGTCTGTGGGATTTTTTTTTTTTTTTTTTTTTTTAAAACAGAACAGATCTGTACTGGCCTTTAATTGGTATAAAAACAGATTCGGTTGTTGGGGACACGACATAAAATATTGTTACATTGCTTCACTTAAATTACTGTATCAAATACTTAGTCTTGTGCATCCCCCCTACAGTCTATAGTAAAACCCATTAACCCCCTACAGTCTATAGTAAAACTCATTAACCCCCTATAAATATTCCTCACTTATTGTATATAAGTACTATCGGTGATGGGCTGTTAAACCTATGTAGGGGAGGAGAGGGTAGTAAGCCAGCTATCGGTGATGGGCTGTTACACCTATGTAGGGGAGGAGAGGGTAGTAAGCCAGCTATCGGTGATGGGCTGTTACACCTAGGTAGGGGAGGAGAGGGTAGTAAGCCAGCTACCGGTGATGGGAAATTACACCTAGGTAGAGGAGGATAGGGTAGTAAGTCAGCTACCGGTGATGGGCAATTACACCTAGGTAGGGGAGGATAGGGTAGTAAGCCAGCTACCGGTGATGGGCAATTACACCTAGGTAGAGGAGGAGAGGGTAGTAAGCCAGCTATCGGTGATGGGCTGTTACACCTAGATAGGGGAGGAGACGGTAGTAAGCCAGCCACCGGTGATGGGCAATTACACCTAGGTAGAGGAGGAGAGGGTAGTAAGCCAGCTATCGGTGATGGGCTGTTACACCTAGATAGGGGAGGAGAGGGTAGTAAGCCAGCTACCGGTGATGGGCAATTACACCTAGGTAGAGGATAGGGTAGTAAGCCAGCTATCGGTGATGGGCTGTTACACCTAGGTAGGGGAGGAGAGGGTAGTAAGCCAGCTACCAGTGATAGGCAATTACACCTAGGTAGAGGAGGATAGGGTAGTAAACCAGCTATCGGTGATGGGCAATTACACCTAGATAGAGGAGGATAGGGTAGTAAGCCAGCTATCGGTTATGGGCAATTACACCTAGGTAGAGAAGAGGGTAGTAAGCCAGCTACCGGTGATGGGCAATTACACCTAGGTAGAGGAGGAGAGGGAAGTAAGCCAGCTATCGGTGATGGGCAATTACACCTAGGTAGAGGAGGATAGGGTAGTAAGCCAGCTATCGGTGATGGGCAATTACACCTAGATAGAGGAGAGGGTAGTAAGCCAGCTATCGGTGATGGGTAATTACACCTAGTTAGAGGAGGATAGGGTAGTAAGCCAGCTATCGGTGATGGGCAGTTACACCTAGGTAGAGGAGGATAAGGTAGTAAGCCAGCTATCGGTGATGGGCAGTTACACCTAGGTAGAGGAGGATAGGGTAGTAAGCCAGCTATCGGTGATGGGCAGTTACACCTAGGTAGAGGAGGATAGGGTAGTAAGCCAGCTACCGGTGATGGGCAATTACACCTAGGTAGAGAAGAGGGTAGTAAGCCAGCTACCGGTGATGGGCAATTACACCTAGGTAGAGGAGGAGAGGGAAGTAAGCCAGCTATCGGTGATGGGCAATTACACCTAGGTAGAGGAGGATAGGGTAGTAAGCCAGCTATCGGTGATGGACAATTACACCTAGATAGAGGAGAGGGTAGTAAGCCAGCTATCGGTGATGGGTAATTACACCTAGTTAGAGGAGGATAGGGTAGTAAGCCAGCTATCGGTGATGGGCAGTTACACCTAGGTAGAGGAGGATAAGGTAGTAAGCCAGCTATCGGTGATGGGCAGTTACACCTAGGTAGAGGAGGATAGGGTAGTAAGCCAGCTATCGGTGATGGGCAGTTACACCTAGGTAGAGGAGGATAGGGTAGTAAGCCAGCTACCGGTGATGGGCAGTTACACCTAGGTAGAGGAGGATAGGGTAGTAAGCCAGCTACCGGTGATGGGCAGTTACACCTAGGTAGAGGAGGATAGGGTAGTAAGCCAGCTATCGGTGATGGGCAATTACACCTAGGTAGAGGAGGATAGGGTAGTAAGCCAGCTATCGGTGATGGGCAATTACACCTAGGTAGAGGAGGAGAGGGTAGTAAGCCAGCTATCAGTGATGGGCAATTACACCTAGGTAGAGGAGGATAGGGTAGTAAGCCAGCTATCGGTGATGGGCAATTACACCTAGGTAGAGGAGGAGAGGGTAGTAAGCCAGCTATCGGTGATGGGCAATTACACCTAGGTAGAGGAGGAGAGGGTAGTAAGCCAGCTATCGGTGATGGGCAATTACACCTAGGTAAAGGAGGAGAGGGTAGTAAGCCAGCTATCGGTGATGGGCAATTACACCTAGGTAAAGGAGGAGAGGGTAGTAAGCCAGCTATCGGTGATGGGCAATTACACCTAGGTAGAGGAGGAGAGGGTAGTAAGCCAGCTATCGGTGATGGGCAATTACATCTAGGTAGAGGAGGAGAGAGTAGTAAGCCAGCTATCGGTGATGGGTAATTACACCTAGGTAGAGGAGGAGAGGGTAGTAAGCCAGCTACCGGTGATGGGCAATTACACCTAGGTAGGGGAGGAGAGGGTAGTAAGCCAGCTATCGGTGATGGGCAATTACACCTAGGTAGGGGAGGAGAGGGTAGTAAGCCAGCTATCGGTGATGGGCAATTACACCTAGGTAGAGGATAGGGTAGTAAGCCAGCTATCGGTGATGGGTAATTACACCTAGGTAGAGGAGAGGGTAGTAAGCCAGCTATCGGTGATGGGCAGTTACACCTAGGTAGAGGAGGATAGGGTAGTAAGCCAGCTATCGGTGATGGGCAGTTACACCTAGGTAGAGGAGGATAGGGTAGTAAGCCAGCTATCGGTGATGGGCAGTTACACCTAGGTAGAGGATAGGGTAGTAAGCCAGCTATCGGTGATGGACAATTACACCTAGGTAGAGGACAGGGTAGTAAGCTAGCTATTGGTGATGGACAAGTACACCTAGGTAGAGGATAGGGTAGTAAGCCAGCTATCGGTGATGGGCAGTTACACCTAGGTAGAGGAGGATAGGGTAGTATGTCAGCTATCGGTGATGGGCAGTTACACCTAGGTAGAGGAGGATAGGGTAGTAAGCCAGCTATCGGTGATGGGCAGTTACACCTAGGTAGAGGAGGATAGGGTAGTAAGCCAGCTATCGGTGATGGGCAATTACACCTAGGTAGAGGAGGATAGGGTAGTAAGCCAGCTATCGGTGATGGGCAATTACACCTAGGTAGAGGAGGATAGGGTAGTAAGCCAGCTATCGGTGATGGGCAGTTACACCTAGGTAGGAGGAGGATAGGGTAGTAAGCCAACTATCGGTGATGGACAATTACACCTAGGTAGAGGAGGATAGGGAAGTAAGCCAGCTATCGGTGATGGGCAATTACACCTAGGTAGAGGAGGATAGGGTAGTAAGCCAGCTATCGGTGATGGACAATTACACCTAGGTAGAGGAGGATAGGGTAGTAAGCCAGCTATCAGTGATGGGCAATTACACCTAGGTAGAGGAGGACAGGGTAGTAAGCCAGCTATCGGTGAAGGGCAATTACACCTAGGTAGAGGAGGATAGGGTAGTAAGCCAGCTATCGGTGATGGGCAGTTACACCTAGGTAGAGGAGGATAGGGTAGTAAGCCAGCTATCGGTGATGGACAATTACACCTAGGTAGAGGAGGATAGGGAAGTAAGCCAGCTATCGGTGATGGGCAATTACACCTAGGTAGAGGAGGATAGGGTAGTAAGCCAGCTATCGGTGATGGGCAATTACACCTAGGTAGAGGAGGATAGGGTAGTAAGCCAGATATCGGTGATGGACAATTACACCTAGGTAGAGGAGGATAGGGTAGTAAGCCAGCTATCGGTGATGGACAATTACACCTAGGTAGAGGAGGACAGGGTAGTAAGCCAGCTATCGGTGATGGACAATTACACCTAGGTAGAGGAGGACAGGGAAGTAAGCCAGCTATCGGTGATGTGCCAGCTAAGTTCCTACACCTGTGCATAGTAGTCTGGGTGCAACAGTGTCAGGGACCTGCCAAACAAATCAAAACACAGCAACATCCTTCTTCTGCAGCATAAATCAATGGGCTCTAGATAGAATGTGCTGTATGTGACATGATTAAGGTCTGTTGTCTGTGTATATTCTTTTAGATGTAGAAAAGGGGTGCTGCTGTCATACGTATACATGTTCAGTGGATGGAAGTCATCTGTCTGCATTGGGGCATTTAGCCCATAAGTCAGGAATAATGAGAAACTTCATGAGCAAATAAAACGTAATAAATTAAAAAACACTATATACACAAAATAAACACAGGGCATAAATGTGAAAGAAACATTAAATATCCATCATAATCCAGCTAAAGTCTTTGTTACTTTGCTTCATTTAATTTGATAAATGCACCACAGTTTTTGGTTGAGACTCCTTTTTTGTCTTTAATTCCTTGGCTTTTCTTGCTTTGTTTCTGAGCTTTTGGCGACACATGTTTTGCTTGAAGGGGACACGGTGTGGGTGAATGTAACAGTAGTGGGCTCTCAGAATGAGCTGAAGAAGCCGCCCTCTCCACAGGTAAAAAAGGCGATTTGAGATATTCCCATGAAAGGGGCTGTGAGAGCCATGATGTGCTTAACGATGCAGGAAGGTCCCGAGTATGAGATATGTGAGTGCGCCTAAAATCTGGCGGCGTCTGTGGTGGGGTGATGGTAACACTGGGAAGTTCTTGGTTTGGTATACAGGCCAGCAAGCCCTGCATCATATCTCCCAGACTGCTCAGCTCAGACACCACAGATGCAACTGCAGTCGGGATAATGCCCGCACTTTCCTTCATTTCCCTGTTTGTGCTCTGAATATCCCTCGTCACCTCCTCTTTCAGGTCTCTGAGCACAGATCCAAGGTCCTTAGTGACATCAAAAGGTGCTGCAGACTGCTTGGGATTAGAGGTTCTCTCCAGTCGAGGCTGCAGATGCCTTCTTCTGGATGGCCGTGCTGCATTATTACCATGAAAGGGATGACACTCGATTCTGATCTTGGAACGTAAAGGATCTCTGTCAGGAATCTCCCAGCTCCCTCTGACCCACGGCTCCTCTCCATTCTGGATCCTTGAAATCAATATGGGAACACCATCACAGGTGCAGTCACAGAAGTCCCATTGTCTACGGCTATGAGGGTCAGACACAGATGGAGTTTCAGGAAGTGGCTCATATTTACCGCCTTGTCCATTCTAACCTCAGCACTGTCCTGGACCAGAGCTAAGGCGCAGAGTCTGGCACAGCAGGAATAAACACAACTTCCGGTCACTGCTGAAAGGGCCGACATACAATTCCCAGAAATCTGTGCGCGGGAGAGTAAAGATCCTTGGGGTCAGCACATCTGTCTGTGGGATTTTAACAAAAATAGACTCTGGTGTTTGTTATTATTGTTCCTATTTAGGAACCCTCAAAAGATTGCTGATCTGATACTGGGGAATCCGCCCCATTTGCATAAGACTGCAGACTTCAAACTGAGGAACTCCCCCTTTTTGCAAAGGTGAAAGCTGGATTCTCCTCTGTGACAGGGCTTATAACAAGAACTATTTGTTTTACGGGTTGCCATAGCCCATTGGAGACAGGCCTTTGTTTGTTCGATTGTGTATATTCATACTAATGCGTAGTTGTTCAATCCATGTAGGGGGAGAGATTTTTTTTGTGTGTTTTCGCCCCCTTATGGAAGTTATAATTGCTTTGTTACAGACTCTATTTTCCGGAATTACCTTCTTTTGTAATGTACAATTATAATGAAGATAGGAGAAATATTTTTTTATTTTATTTAAAGGGACACTCTTCAAAATTAAACCTTTCATTAATCAGAACATGTAACAACTTTTTAATGTACTTCCATTAACAAAATTTGCACCGTCTTTTTATATTTACACTTTTTGAGTCATTAGCTCCTACTGAGCATGTGCAAGAATTCGCAGAATATATGTATATACATTTGTAATTGTCTGATGGTTGTTACGTTATACAGGAGTGGAAGAATACATGACTTAAAAATCTACTACTCACTTGAAGTTCAGACGAAGTGCTATTGCATTGTCTTTTTATCATGCGTTTGTTCATTATGCAAATCTACTGTATTTACTGGTCCTTTTAAATGTTCTGTTTGCTTAGCTTTGAATGACATCATATTAAATGGACGATAAAGTCAAAATTTATAATTGTATGCTCTGAATAATTAGTTCACAGAGACAGGTGAAACCTGATATGTGCATAAATGCATTTCAATTTTCTTCCATTAGCAAAAATGCTGTTTGTAAATATTTTTCTTTTACAAAGATATGACGAGTCCACGGATTTCATCCTTGTGGGATTTATCCTCCTGACAGGAAGTTGCAAAGAGCACCACAGCAGAGCTGTATATATAGCTCCTCCCTTCCCTCCCAATCCAGTCATTCTCTTTGCCTTGTTAGTACTAGGAAAAGGTAAAGTGAGGTTAGTTTTATTTTCTTCAATCAATAATTTTTTATTTTAAAATGGTGCCAGTGAGTACTATTTTTCTCATGGAGAAAATTGTCAGTTCCTTACTTCATAAGAGGAGTGGGGACATTTGATTTTATGAACTGATGTTGTTGATCTTAAGAAAGTTTGTCTAAGAGCCATGATGGTTCCCACAGCGTCTAAAGGTAGTGAAAGAAAATCTTCAGTGTGGAGAACAATGTCTTGCTACAAGCAACTTTGAGGTATGTTCAGTCCTTTTAGTTTCTGGGAGACTTGATGTACAGAACAGGCTGACATATGTACCTTATGGGTAGGGGTAAGCAGTATACATTATGAGTAATGTGCTAATGTTCCTGGAATCCCTTATTTTTTATTTATATTACAAAGTTATTAAGATTCACTTTGTTTTTATTTTGGGCTTGTTTTTTGACGCTGGGAGTTGCGGTCTTATTTGAGTATACACTGGCCATAGGTGTACTGTGTTTTAGTATAGAGGGCACATGGCTTTTATTTTCGGACATGTTTTGTTTTTGTAAATTAGGACCCACTGGAATGACGCCCACGGTGGGCGGGGCCTTGTTTCGCACACTCAGACGCGCAGCACAACCGAATTGTGTGGACGCTAGAGTCCTGACCTATTGTGGGGCGTATGGTATCCGGAGTTCTAAGGACTTGACAGGCTTTTCGAGCGGCAGCTGTTTTCATTCTGGGGGCAGGTAGGCACTACAGCAGTGCTGTGGCATGGTGCAGAGGTTTAAATAAGTATTTTTTTTTGACAAAGATGTTATCTTGTTGATTTGTCATACTGTGCAAGCTATACAATACTGTTAAAGTGTTTGGGACACTTATAAACATATTTTTATTTCCTTAAACTTTCAGAAACATAGTTTCACTTTTAAAATGTAAAGGTGCAGTACAGTTTTTTTTGCTGCATTATATTTTGGCTATAATATAATTCAGAGTTAAAAGATTTTTTTTTTTAAACGATTAAATTTGAGATTGCTAATCTGTTTAACATGTCTGACTCTGATGAGGAAACTCATTGTTCTATGTGTTTAGATGCCACTGTGGAACCCCCTCTAACTTTTTGTCCCTCATGTACTGAGAGGGCCTTACAATGTAAAGCACAGATTTTATGTAAAGAAAATGTGCCTGAATGATTTTCAGTCTGAGGAGAATCAAGGTAAACCGCTAACGTCTCCCCAAGCGTCACAACCTTTAACGCCCACCCAAGCGACGCCTGGTTCTTCAACCGCGTCTAATTCATTTACTCTCTAGGATATGGCTGCAGTTATGTCAACTACCCTTACAGAGGTATTATCTAAGTTGCCAGTGTTACAGGGTAAACGCAGTAGGACAGAGGTCAATTTGCATGAGCCTTCTGATGCGTTAGCTATTTCCGATGTACCCTCACAGGGATCTGAATTGGGGGTCAGAGAACTTCTGTCTGAGGGGGAGCTTTCCGATTCAAGAAGTGCATTACCTCAGACGGACTCGGACGTCATGTCCTTTAAATTTAAGCTTGAGCACCTCAGTCTGTTGCTTAGGGAGGTTTTAGCGACTCTGGATGACTGTGATCCAAAGGGTTGTCCAACCAGAGAAATTGTGTAAGATGGACAAATACTTAGAGGTACCTGCTTACACTGAAGTTTTTCCAGTTCCTCTCGGAGATTAAGAGAGAATCGGACAGACCGGGTATCCCGTTTTCACCTTCTCCTAATTTCAGGAGAATGTATCCTATATCTGACACTATTCGGGACTCATGCCAAACAGTCCCTAAGGTGGAAGGGGCTATATCTACCCTTGCTAAGCGTACAGCTATTCCTATTGAGGAGAGTTGTGCTTTTAAAGACCCTATGTATAAAAAGTTGGAGGGTCTTCTAAAGAAATTGTTTATTCATCAGGGTTTCCTTTTACAACCAACGGCCTGCATTGTACCAGTTACTACTGCGGCGGCGGCCTTCTGGTTAGATGCTTTAGAAGAGTCTCCTAAGACAAACTCCTTTGGAGTATATTTTAGACAGAATTAAGGCTCTTAAGCTGGCTAATTCTTTTATTACAGATGCCGCCTTTCATATTGCCAAATTGGCGGCTAAGAATGCTGGATTTGCCATTTTAGCACGTAGAGCGTTATGGTTAAAATCTTGGTCTGCTGATGTGTTATCTAAGACTAAGCTTTTGGCTATCCCTTTCAAAGGGAAACCCCTATTCGGGCCTGACTTGAAAGAGATCATTTCTGACATTACGGGAGGTAAGGGTCATCTCCTACCTCAGGATAGATCTGCTAAACTGAGGGGTAAACAGAATAATTTTCGTTCCTTTTAAAGGAGCCCCCTCTTCTTCCGCCAAGCAGGAAGGAAATTTTGCTCAGGTCAAGCCCGTCTGGAGACCCAACCAGGCGTGGAACAAGGGTAAATAACCCAAGAAGCCAGCTTCTGCTACCAAAACAACGTGAAGGGGCTGCCCCCGATCCGGGACTGGATCTGGTAGGGGGCAGACTTTCTCTTTTTACCCAGGCTTGGGTAAGAGATGTTCAGGATCCTTGGACACTGGAAATCATGTCCCAAGGGTATTTGCTGGAATTCAAAAGTTCTCTCCCAAGGGGGAGGTTTCTTCTTTCACGATTGTCTGCAGACCAGACAAAAAGAGAGGCGTTCTTATGTTGTGTAAAAGATCTCTCTACTATGGGAGTAATTCGTCCCGTTCCAAGACAGGGACAGGGGTTTTACTCAAATCTTTTCGTGGTTCCCAAAAAGGAGGGCACGTTTTGACCCATTTTAGATCTAAAGAGTCTAATCAAGTTTCTCAGAGTCCCATCCTTCAAAATGGAGACTATTCGAACAATTCTGCCATTGATCCAGGAGGGTCAATACATGACTACCATGGACTTGAAGGATGCATACCTTCATATTCCCATCTACAAGGATCATCATCAGTACCTAAGGTTTGCCTTCCGGGACAAACATTTTCAGTTCGTGGCTCTTCCCTTCGGGTTGGCCACAGCACCCAAGATCTTCACGAAGGTTCTTCTGGCGGTTCTCAGACAGCGGGGCATAGCAGTGGTGCCTTCCCTAGACGATATTCAGGCGTCCACTTATCTGATGAAATTTCATACAGACACAGCGTTGTCCTTTCTGAGAACTCACGGATGGAAGGTGAACTTAGAAAAGAGTTTACCAATTCCACGGACAAGGGTTCCCTTCTTGGGAACGCTGATAGATTCTGTAGACATGAAAATATTTCTGACGGAGGTCAGAAAGTCAAGGAGTCTAAATAAATGCCGAGCCCTTCAGTCCAATCCTCGGCCATCTGTGGCTCAGTGTATGGAGGTAATGGATTGATGGTGGCGGCAATGGACATCATTCCGTTTGCTCGTTTTCATCTCAGACCACTGCAACTGTGCATGCTCGGACAGTGGAATGGGGACTATGCAAATTTGTCTTCTCCGATAAATCTGGATCAAGAAACCAGAGACTCTCTTCTTTGGTGGTTGTCGCCGGATCATCTGTCCCAAGGAACGTGTTTCCGCAGACCCTCATGGGTGATAGTGACAACGGACGCCAGTTTACTAGGCTGGGGTGCAGTCTGGAATTCCCTGAAGACTCGGGGTGTATGGACCCAGGTGGAG
The DNA here is from genome assembly GCF_027579735.1 of Bombina bombina. NCBI lineage: Eukaryota > Metazoa > Chordata > Amphibia > Anura > Bombinatoridae > Bombina > Bombina bombina. The sequence goes on from NC_069510.1 coordinate 90,920,164, forward strand.
TCTCTACTTCCAATCAATATTCTGGAATTGAGAGCAATATTCAATGCACTTCAGGCATGGCCTCAGTTGACTTCGGCCAAATTCATCAGATTCCAGTTGGACAATATCACGACTGTGGCTTACATCAATCATCAGGGGGGGCGAGGAGTTCCTTAACGACGACAGAAGTATCCAAGATAATTCGGTGGGCGGAGGCCCACTCTTGTTATCTGTCAGCAATCTACATCCCAGGAGTGGACAACTGGGAAGCGGATTATCTAAGTCGCCAGGTTTTTCATCCGGGGGAGTGGGAACTCCATCCGGAGGTATTTGCCTCTCTGATTCTCAGATGGGGCAGACCGAAATTGGATCTGATGGCGTCTCGACAGAATGCCAAGCTCCCAAGATACGGATCCAGGTCGAGGGATCCTCAGGCCGAACTAGTAGATGCCTTGGCAGTGCCTTGGTCGTTCAACCTAGCTTATGTGTTTCCACCGTTTCCTCTCCTTCCCTGGGTGATTGCTTGGATCAAGCAGGAGAGAGCTTCAGTAATTCTAATTGCGCCTGCGTGGCCACGCAGGACTTGGTATACTGTTCTAGTGGACATGTCCTCTCTGCCTTCGTGGAAACTCCCAGTGAGACAGGACCTTCTCATTCAAGGTCCTTTCCAACATCCAAATCTAATTTCTCTGCAGCTCACTGCTTGGAGATTGAACGCTTTATTTTATCTAAGCGGGGATTCTCTGATGCGGTCATTGATACTTTGATTCAGGCGCATAAGCCTGTCACTAGATAGATCTATCATAAGATATGGCGTAAATATCTTTTTTGGTGTGAATCCAAGGGCTACTCATGGAGTAAGGTTAGGATTCCCAAGATTCTATCTTTTCTTCAAGAAGGATTGGAGAAAGGGTTATCAGCGAGTTCCTTAAAGGGACAGATCTCTGCTTTGTCAATTTTACTACACAAACGTTTGGCAGCTGTTCCAGACGTTCAGTCTTTTTGTCAGGCTCTAACCAGAATTAAGCCTTTGTTTAGACCAATTGCTCCACCCTGGAGTTTGAATTTGGTTCTTAATGTTCTTCAATGGGTTCCGTTTGAACCTATGCATTCCATAGATATTAAGCTGTTATCTTGGAAAGTTTTGTTTTTGGTTGCTATTCTGCTTGTAGAGTTTCTGAGCTTTACAATGTGATTCACCTTATCTTATCTTCCATTCTGATAAGGTGTTTTTAAGTACCAAACCTGGTTTCCTTCCTAAGGTTGTTTCTAATAAGAATATTAATCAGGAAATCGTTCCTCCTTTATGTCCTAATCCTTCTAAGAAGGAGCGTAAGTTACATAACCTGGATGTGGTCCGTGCCTTGAAGTTTTACTTGCAGGCGACTAAAGATTTCCGTCAATCATCTTCATTATTCATCGTTTATTCTGGACCTCTTTCTTTTTGGCTGAAGAGTATCATTCGTCTGGCATATGAGACTGCTGGACAGCAGCCTCCTGAAAGAATTACGGCTCATTCTACTAGGGCTGTGGCTTCCTCATGGGCTTTTAAAAATGATGCTTCTGTTGAACAGATTTGTAAGGTTGCAACTTGGTCGTCTCTTCATACTTTTTCCAAATTTTCCAAATTTGATACTATTGCTTCTTCTGAGGCTGTTTTCGGGAGAGAGGTTCTTCAAGCAGTGGTGCCTTCAGTTTAGGTTCCTGTCTTGTCCCTCCCTTTCATCCGTGTCCTATAGCTTTGGTATTGGTATCCCACAAGTAAGGATGAAATCTGTGGACTTGTCATATCTTTGTAAAAGAAAATTTATGCATACCTGATAAATTTATTTCTTTTACGATATGACGAGTCCACGGCCCACCCTGTCATTTTTCAGACAGGTATATATTTATTTTTATTAAACTTCAGTCAACTCTGCACCTTGGCTTTTCCTTTCTCTTCCTAACTTTGGTCGAATGACTGGATTGGGAGGGAAGGGAGGAGCTATATATACAGCTCTGCTGTGGTGCTCTTTGCCACTTCCTGTCAGCAGGAGGATAAATCCCACAAGTAAGGATGAAATCCGTGGACTCGTCATATCGTAAAAGAAATAAATTGATCAGGTAAGCATAAATTTTCTTTTTTTACTATCTTTTTTTTTTTTTACTATTTTTTTCAGTGACATATGCACAAAAGCCATGAGGGCATTGTCATGCTCTTGTTGATTCTGCTGTATTTAATGTCCCTTTAAACCGTTCTATGCAAACAATAGTGCAATCATAATATGCTCTTAACACATTACACATTATAAAATACTTCATGCTGAAAGTTCCTTTGTCTGCAGTGTATACCCTGCTGATTGCCTCAGGTTGCCCATGGCAGAAACCTTTTTTGTGAGGTGATCTTAGCCAATAGCGTGCTAGCTATCCGTCATAATGTCATCTGGGCCGCATGGCTATTGGCTAAGAGGTGGAAACGTCACCTCATTGAAACAATAGTGTTCTGCTACGGGCGGCCTGAGATGTTCAGTGCATCAAATACTTTAGGCAAATAAAGGAACTTTCAGCATGAAGTATTTTATACTTCATGACTGAAATTCCCCTTTATTTGCTGCACTTGTAAATTCTACACACTAGGATTTTCCATCGCTTTTAAGAAGCACGTACACAAACTATTTTTTCACATTTGTTTGTTTTACCAGAACTACTCTGGCATTGCAGGCACAATACGATTTCCCCCAGTTCTAGTTGGTTTGATGCATTTTTCTATATGAAACCCTTAATACGATTTCCCCCAGTTCTAGTTGGTTTGATGCATTTTTCTATATGAAACCCTTATACAAACATATATAGTCTAACCCTCCCCCCTCACCCTTTTTTTTTTTTTTTTTGTATTCTTTGGTGTAACGGATAATGTCCATTGTATTATAAGTGGTTCTTATAAAAGTGAATCTTTTGTAAAGCTGTAATGTTTGGACTTGTATGTTGGAAATCTTCTTTTAATAAAAAAAAAAAATTTCTTCTAGATTTCAAATTTGGGTAAAATGATGTCTGTTGTGCAAACCAAACCTGTCCAGACATCTGCAATTACAGGACAGGCATCATCTGGGCCTTTAACACAGATCATTCAGGTAATAAACTAGGTTTTGCTGAATATTTTCTTGTTTGTCATTTGGGATTTGTTTGTTTTTTAATGTTTTTAAATGGCTTTTACAGATTGAAATGAAGTGGAAGGATGAAAAAAGCTCTGATATTTAAAGGGATATTGTACTGTACACTAGATTATTATTTTTTTTGCATAAATGTTTTGTAGATAATCCATTTATAAAGTCCATCTGGGAGTTTTGTTTTTTTAACAATTTATAGTTTTGCTTATTTTTGAAACTTATGATTTATTAATTTTATCTTGATGTACAAAGAAAAAAAGTCATATAAAGAAAAATACATAGTTTAGAAAATTGAAGTCTAACTTTCTATACATAAACTATCTGATCTATGATCATAACAGTTGGTTTTCAAACCTTTTAGATAGGACAGATGGATTGCTTTAGTTTTGCTTATTTTAAATAACATTGTGCTGATTTTCAGACTCCTAACCAAGCCCCAAAGTTTTAGATGTATACGGATGTACACCAGCCCCCTTTCAGTGGGTGTCCTAGCCAAACTTCATCAACAGTGCTAAACTGTGTGCTTCTGAGTAGGTTTTTAAAAGGTTTTATGCTGGCTTTTTATATCCGTATCTGTACATATTCTTCTTTATAGTAGTGTCTGTTACATGCAGTTATATGAAAATTAGTGTATATGGTCCCTTTAAAGATTCCAGCGCTGCGGAATCTGTTGGCGCTCTACAAATAACCAATAATAATAAGAGACTTGAAACCCACACAGTACTGCAGTATCTCCAACATTATAAATTGCTGCCCAAACCTAAATGGACACGAAACCCACTTTTTTTTTCTCCTTGTAATTCAGATAGAGCATGCCGTTTTTTTAACGGCTTTTTACCACATTTCTTAGTCTCTTGGTATCTTTTTATTGAAAAACAGGATTGAAAGCCCCAGAGCGGGCATATGTCTGTGCTATAGCGTTAGATGTGTTGTGCTCCAGGCAGATACCTAGGTATCCCTATTTAAAGGGACACTGAACCCAAACTTTTTTCTTTCATGATTTGGATAGAGCATTATATTTTAAGCAACTTTCTCTTGTTAAGTGTATCCAGTCCACGGATCAGCCATTACTTGTGGGATATTCTCCTTCCCAACAGGAAGTTGCAAGAGGATCACCCACAGCAGAGCTGCTATATAGCTCCTCCCCTCACTGCCATATCCAGTCATTCTCTTGCAACTCTCAACAAAGATGGACGTAGTAAGAGGAGAGTGGTGTATTATAGTTAGTTTTTTTAACTTCAATCAAAAGTTTATTTTTAAATGGTACCGGAGTGTACTGTTTCATCTCAGGCAGCATTAGAAGAAGAATCTGCCTGTGATTTCTATGATCTTAGCAGAAGTAACTAAGATCCACTGCCGTTCTCACATATTCTGAGGAGTGTGGTAACTTCAGAGGGGGAATGGCGTGCAGGTTTTCCTGCAATAAGGTATGTGCAGTTAATATATTTCTAGGGATGGAATTTGCTAGAAAAATGCTGCTGATACCGGATTAATGTAAGTTAAGCCTTAAATGCAGTGATAGCGACTGGTATCAGGCTTATTAACAGAGATACATACTCTTATAAAAGCGTAATCTAAAACGTTTGCTGGCATGTTAATCGTTTTTATATATGTTTGGTGACAAAACTTATTGGGGCCTAGTTTTTTTCCACATGGCTGGCTTGATTTTTGCCTAGAAACAGTTTCCTGAAGCTTTCCACTGTTGCAATATGAGTGGGAAGGGCCTATTTTAGTGCTTTTCTGTGCAGCTAAAAATACTGACAGACATTCAGCTTCCCTCTGCATGATACAGGACATCTCTGAAGGGCTCAAAAGGCTTCAAAGTCGTGTTTGAGGAGGGTAACAATCACAGTAGACTGTGGCAGTTGTTGTGACTGTGTTTAAAAAACGTTTTTGTCATTTATTATTCTGTTTTTGTTATTAAGGGGTTAATCATCCATTTGCAAGTGGGTGCAATGCTCTGCTGACTTGTTACATACACTGTAAAAATTTTGTTAGTGTAACTGTCTTTTTTTCACTGTTATTTCAAATTTTGTCAAAATTTTTTCTCTTAAAGGCACAGTAACGTTTTTTATATTGCTTGTTAACTTGCTTTAAAGTGTTTTCCAAGCTTGCTAGTCTCATTGCTAGTCTGTACAAACATGTCTGAAACAGAGGATACTGTTCATTATGTTTAAAAGCCATGGTGGAGCCCCATAGGAGAATGTGTACTAAATGTATTGATTTCACCTTAAACAGTAAAGATCAGTCTTTATCTATAAAAGAATTGTCACCAGAGGGGTCTGTCGAGGGGGAAGTTATGCCGACTAACTCTCCCCACGTGTCGGACCCTTCGCCTCCCGCTCAAGGGACGCACGCTAATATGGCGCCAAGTACATCAGGGACGCCCATAGCGATTACTTTGCAGGACATGGCTGCAATCATGAATAATACCCTGTCAGATGTATTATCCAGATTGCCTGAATTGAGAGGCAAGGGCGATAGCTCTGGGGTTAGACGAGATACAGAGCGCGTAGATGCTGTAAGAGCCATGTCTGATACTGCGTCACAATATGCAGAACCTGAGGACGGAGAGCTTCAGTCTGTGGGTGACGTCTCTGAATCGGGGAGACCTGATTCAGAGATTTCTAATTTTAAATTTAAGCTTGAGAACCTCCGTGTATTGCTTGGGGAGGTATTAGCTGCTCTGAATGACTGACACAATTGCAGTGCCAGAGAAATTGTGTAGGCTGGATAAATACTATGCAGTGCCGGTGAGTACTGATGTTTTTCCAATACCTAAAAGGCTTACAGAAATTATTAGTAAGGAGTGGGATAGGCCCGGTGTGCCCTTTTCCCCACCTCCTATATTTAGAAAAATGTTTCCAATAGATGCCACTACACGGGACTTATGGCAGACGGTCCCTAAGGTGGAGGGAGCAGTTTCTACTTTAGCTAAGCGTACCACTATCCCGGTTGAGGACAGTTGTGCTTTTTCAGATCCAATGGATAAAAAATTAGAGGGTTACCTTAAGAAAATGTTTATTCAACAAGGTTTTATTTTACAGCCCCTTGCATGCATTGCGCCTGTCACTGCTGCGGCGGCATTCTGGTTTGAGGCCCTGGAAGAGGCCATCCATACAGCTCCATTGACTGAAATTGTTGACAAGCTTAGAACTCTTAAGCTAGCTAACTCGTTTGTTTCTGATGCCATTGTTCATTTGACTAAACTAACGGCTAAGAATTCCGGATTCGCCATCCACGCGCATAGGGCGCTATGGCTCAAATCCTGGTCAGCTGATGTGACTTCAAAGTCTAAATTACTCAACATTCCTTTCAAGGGGCAGACCTTATTCGGGCCTGGTTTGAAAGAAATTATTGCTGACATTACTGGAGGTAAGGGTCATACCCTTCCTCAGGACAGGGCCAAATCAAAGGCCAAACAGTCTAATTTTCGTGCTTTTCGAAATTTCAAGGCAGGTGCAGCATCAACTTCCTCTGCTTCAAAACAAGAGGGAACTTTTGCTCAATCCAAGCAGGCCTGGAAACCTAACCAGTCCTGGAACAAGGGCAAGCAGGCCAGAAAGCCTGCTGCTGCCTCTAAGACAGCATGAAGGAGCGGCCCCCTATCCGACAACGGATCTAGTAGGGGGCAGACTCTCTCTCTTCGCCCAGGCGTGGGCAAGAGATGTTCAGGATCCCTGGGCGTTGGAGATCATAATCTCAGGGATATCTTCTGGACTTCAAAGCTTCTCCTCTACAAGGGAGATTTCACCTTTCAAGATTATCTGCAAACCAGATAAAGAAAGAGGCATTCCTAAGCTGCATACAAGATCTCCTTGTAATGGGAGTGATCCATCCAGTTCCGCAGACGGAACAAGGACAGGGGTTTTATTCAAATCTGTTTGTGGTTCCCAAAAAAGAGGGAACCTTCAGACCAATTTTTGATTTAAAGATCCTAAACAAATTCCTCAGAGTTCCGTCATTCAAGATGGAAACTATTCGAACCATTTTACCCATGATCCAAGAGGGTCAGTACATGACCACAGTGGACTTAAAGGATGCCTACCTTCACATTACGATTCACAAGAATCCTTATCAGTTCCTGAGGTTTGCCTTTCTAGACAGGCATTACCAATTTGTAGCTCTTCCATTCGGGTTGGCTACCGCCCCAAGAATTTTTACAAAGGTTCTGGGCTCACTTCTTACCTGGACGATATCCTGATACAGGCGTCAAGCTTTCAAATTGCCAAATATCATACAGAGATAGTTCTGGCATTCCTGAGGTCGCATGGGTGGAAAGTGAACGAAGAAAAGAGTTCTCTATCTCCTCTCACGAGGGTTTCCTTCTTAGGGACTCTAATAGATTCTGTAGAAATGAAAATTTACCTGACGGAGTCCAGGTTATAAAAACTTCTAAATGCTTGCCGTGTTCTTCACTCCATTCTGCACCCCACGGTGGCTCAGTGCATGGAAGTAATCGGCTTAATGGTAGCGGCGATGGACATAGTGCCATTCGCGCGCCTGCATCTCAGACCGCTGCAATTATGCATGCTCAGTCAGTGGAATGGGGATTACACAGATTTGTCCCCTCTACTAAATCTGGATCAGGAAACCAGAGATTCTCTTCTCTGGTGGTTATCTCGGGCCCATCTGTCCAAGGGTATGACCTTTCGCAGACCAGATTGGACAATTGTAACAACAGATGTCAGCCTTCTAGGTTGGGGTGCAGTCTAGAACTCCCTGAAGGCTTAGGGTTCATGGACTCAGGAGGAGAAACTCCTCCCAATAAATATTCTGGAGTTAAGAGCAATATTCAATGCTCTTCTGGCTTGGCCTCAGCTAGCAACACTGAGGTTCATCAGATTTCAGTCGGACAACATCACGACTGTGGCTTACATCAACCATCAAGGGGGAACCAGGAGTTCCCTAGCGATGTCAGAAGTCTCCAAGATAATTCGCTGGGCAGAGACTCACTCTTGCCACCTGTCAGCGATCCATATCCCAGGTGTAGAGAACTGGGAGGCGGATTTTCTAAGTCGTCAGACTTTTCATCCGGGGGAATGGGAACTCCATCCAGAGGTGTTTGCTCAATTGGTTCTCCGTTGGGGCAAACCAGAATTGGATCTCATGGCGTCTCGCCAGAACGCCAAGCTTCCTTGTTACGGATCCATGTCCAGGGACCCAGAAGCGGCACTGGTTTGATGCTCTAGCAGCGCCTTGGTTCTTCAACCTGGCTTATGTGTTTCCACCGTTTCCTCTGCTCCCTCGTCTGATTGCCAAAATCAAACAGGAAAGAGCATCAGTGATATTGATAGCGCCTGCATGGCCACGCAGGACCTGGTATGCAGACCTAGTGGACATGTCATCCTTTCCACCATGGACTCTGCCTCTGAGACAAGACCTTCTAATACAAGGTCCTTTCAATCATCCGAATCTACTTTCTCTGAGACTGACTGCATGGAGATTGAACGCTTGATCCTATCAAAGCGTGGCTTCTCCGAGTCAGTAATTGATACCTTAATACAGGCACGAAAGCCTGTCACCAGGAAAATTTACCACAAGATATGGCGTAAATATCTTCATTGGTGTGAATCCAAGAATTACTCATGGAGTAGGGTTAGGATTCCTAGGATATTGTCCTTCCTCCAAGAGGGTTTGGACAAAGGATTATCAGCTAGTTCTTTAAAGGGACAGATTTCTGCTCTGTCTATTCTTTTACACAAGCGTCTGGCAGAAGTTCCAGACGTTCAGGCATTTTGTCAGGCTTTAGTTAGAATTAAGCCTGTGTTTAAACCTGTTGCTCCTCCATGGAGCTTAAACTTGGTTCTTAAAGTTCTTCAAGGGGTTCCGTTTGAACCCCTTCATTCTATTGATATCAAACTTCTTTCATGGAAAGTTCTTTTTCTGATGGCTATTTCCTCGGCTCGAAGAGTCTCGGAGTTATCTGCCTTACATTGTGATTCTCCTTATCTGATCTTTCATTCAGATAAAGTTGTTCTGCGTACAAAACCTGGGTTTTTACCTAAGGTGGTTTCTAACAAGAATATCAGTCAAGAGATTGTTGTTCCATCATTATGTCCTAATCCTTCTTCAAGGAAGGAACTTCTTTTGCATAATCTAGACGTAGTCCGTGCCTTGAAGTTTTACTTGCAGGCTACTAAAGATTTTCGCCAAACATCTAACCTGTTTGTTGTTTACTCTGGACAGAGGAGAGGTCAGAAGGCCTCGGCAACCTCTTTCTTTTTGGCTTCGGAGTATAATCCGTTTAGCCTATGAGACTGCTGGACAGCAGCCTCCTGAAAGGATAACAGCTCATTCTACTAGAGCTGTGGCTTCCACTTGGGCCTTTAAAAATGAGGCCTCTGTTGAACAGATTTGCAAGGCTGCAACTTGGTCTTCCCTTCATACTTTTTCCAAATTTTCCAAATTTGATACTTTTGCTTCTTTGCAGGCTGTTTTTGGAAGAAAGGTTCTACAGGCAGTGGTTCCTTCCGTTTAAGTTCCTGCCTTCTCCCTCCCATCATCCGGGTACTTTAGCTTTGGTATTGGTATCCCACAAGTAATGGATGATCCGTGGACTGGATACACTTAACAAGAGAAAACATAATTTATGCTTACCTGATAAATGTATTTCTCTTGTAGTGTATCCAGTCCACGGCCCGCCCTGTCCTTTTAAGGCAGTGAGGGGAGGAGCTATATAGCAGCTCTGCTGTGGGTGATCCTCTTGCAACTTCCTGTTGGGAAGGAGAATATCCCACAAGTAATGGATGATCCGTGGACTGGATACACTACAAGAGAAATAAATTTATCAGGTAAGCATAAATTATGTTTTTTAATTTACTCCTATTAACAAATTTTCTTCATTCTCTTGGTATCTTTATTTGAAATGCACGAATGTAAGTTTAGATGCCGGCCCATTTTTGGTGAACAACCTGGGTGGTTCTTGCTGATTGGTGCATAAATTCATCCACTAATAAAAAAAAAGTGCTGTCCAGAGTGCTGAACAAAAAAACAAACAAAAAGCTTAGAAGCCTTTTTTTTCAAATAAAGATAGCAAGAGAACGAAGAAAAAATGATAATAGGAGTAAATTAGAAAAGTTGCTTTAAATTGCATGTTCTATCTGAATCGCAAAAGAAAAAAAAATTGGGTTCAGTGTACCTTTTAATATGAATATCATGGGAACAAAGCATTTGATAATAGAATTAAATTGTATGCTTTGTCTGAATTACAATCGAAAATGTTGAAAAGGCTAGTATAACGGAACCAAATAGACATAAGAATCATGGGCTTTTAAACTTGTAGGCGGGGGGGGGGGGGTAAATTGATAGCATGGAATATATATTCAAGCTTAACATGTAGAGATGTAGCTTTGAATTTAAAGGGGCAGCTCACCCAAAAATTCCCCCCCAAATTATATTTCTAGACAAATATAAGATAAGGAATAAATAGTGTGTACATAAAATTGATAACATGATGAGATCTGATATTAACTAAAGCTCAACCCATTGTAATAGGCTGTGGTTTAAAAGCACAAAACCAGCTACTTCATATACACAAATAAACCCGAAAATGCAATTTCTCCTACTTTTCATACTCTGCAGCTGGTATAACAAGTCATTGAAAATACATTAAAGGGACACTGAAACCAATTTTTTTTCTTTTGTGATTCAGATAGAGCATGCAATTTTAAGCAACTTTCTAATTTACTCCTATTATCAATTTTTCTTTGTTCTCTTGCTATCTTCATTTGAAAAACAAGATCTAAGCTATTTGTTTAATTCAGAGGCCTGGAAAGCACTTGTTCATTGGTGGATGAATTTATCCACCAATCGGCAAGAACAACCCAGGTTGTTCACCAAAAATGGGCCTGCATCTAAACTTACATTCTTGCATTTCAAATAAAGATATCAAGAGAATTAAGAAAATTTGATAATAGGAGTAAATTAGAAAGTTGCTTAACATTGCATGCTCTATCTGAATCATGAAAGAAAAAAATTGTGTTCAGTGTCCCTTTAATATAAAAACAATTTTACAGTGTACTGTCCCTTTAAAGATATAAAGTACAGTAAATGAATACAAGCTTAAAGGGACACTCACGTCAAAATAAACTTTTTTTTTTTTTTTATGATTCAGAAAGTGCATGCATGCAGTTTTAAGACAATTTCCAGTTTACCAATTTATCAAATTTTCAACTGTCTTTTTATATGCACGCTTTTTGGGGAACAAGATCCAACTGTGCATGTGCACAGGCTCAAAGGGTGTACGTATACTAGTCTGTAATCCTGTAAAAAAAAAAATCTTTCCTATGACATGGAGAGTCTACAACGTCATTCCAATTACTAGGGGGATTTTCAACTCCTGGCCAGCAGGAGGAGACAAAGAACACCCAGCAAAGCTGTAAAGTGTAACTGCCTTACCCATAACCCCCAGTGATTCTCATTGCCTCTGTCAATGGAGTTTGTGCAAAGTTGGTGTCTGAAGATATTTAACCCCTTAATGACCACAGCACTATTCCATTTTCTGTCCGTTTGGGACCAAGGCTATTTTTACATTTTTGCGGTGTTTGTGTTTAGCTGTAATTTCCCTATTACTCATTTACTGTACCCACACATATTATATACCGTTTTTCTCGCCATTAAATTAACTTTCTAAAAATACCATTATTTCTCCAACATAGGTGTGTCCGGTCCACGGCGTCATCCTTACTTGTGGGATATTCTCTTCCCCAACAGGAAATGGCAAAGAGCCCAGCAAAGCTGGTCACATGATCCCTCCTAGGCTCCGCCTACCCCAGTCATTCTCTTTGCCGTTGTACAGGCAACATCTCCACGGAGATGGCTTAGAGTTTTTTAGTGTTTAACTGTAGTTTTTATTATTCAATCAAGAGTTTGTTATTTTGAAATAGTGCTGGTATGTACTATTTACTCAGAAACAGAAAAGAGATGAAGATTTCTGTTTGTATGAGGAAAATGATTTTAGCAACCGTCACTAAAATCCATGGCTGTTCCACACAGGACTGTTGAGAGCAATTAACTTCAGTTGGGGGAACAGTGTGCAGTCTCTTGCTGCTTGAGGTATGACACATTCTAACAAGACGATGTAATGCTGGAAGCTGTCATTTTCCCTATGGGATCCGGTAAGCCATGTTTATTACGATTGTAAATAAGGGCTTCACATGGGCTTATTAAGACTGTAGACTTTTTCTGGGCTAAATCGATTCATTATTAACACATATTTAGCCTTGAGGAATCATTTTATTTGGGTATTTTGATATAATAATATCGGCAGGCACTGTTTTAGACACCTTATTCTTTAGGGGCTTTCCCAAAGCATAGGCAGAGTCTCATTTTCGCGCCGGTGTTGCGCACTTGTTTTTGAGAGGCATGGCATGCAGTCGCATGTGAGAGGAGCTCTGATACTTAGAAAAGACTTTCTGAAGGCGTCATTTGGTATCGTATTCCCCTTTGGGCTTGGTTGGGTCTCAGCAAAGCTGGCAGCTGTGCCAGATGTTCAAGCCTTTGTTCAGGCTCTGGTTAGAATTAAGCCTGTTTACAAACCTTTGACTCCTCCTTGGAGTCTCAATTTAGTTCTTTCAGTTCTTCAGGGGGTTCCGTTTGAACCCTTACATTCCGTTGATATTAAGTTATTATCTTGGAAAGTTTTGTTTTTAGTTGCAATTTCTTCTGCTAGAAGAGTTTCAGAATTATCTGCTCTGCAGTGTTCTCCTCCTTATCTGGTGTTCCATGCAGATAAGGTGGTTTTACGTACTAAACCTGGTTTTCTTCCAAAAGTTGTTTCTAACAAAAACATTAACCAGGAGATTATCGTACCTTCTCTGTGTCCGAAACCAGTTTCAAAGAAGGAACGTTTGTTGCACAATTTGGATGTTGTTCGCGCTCTAAAATTCTATTTAGATGCTACAAAGGATTTTAGACAAACATCTTCCTTGTTTGTTGTTTATTCCGGTAAAAGGAGAGGTCAAAAAGCAACTTCTACCTCTCTCTCTTTTTGGATTAAAAGCATCATCAGATTGGCTTACGAGACTGCCGGACGGCAGCCTCCCGAAAGAATCACAGCTCATTCCACTAGGGCTGTGGCTTCCACATGGGCCTTCAAGAACGAGGCTTCTGTTGATCAGATATGTAGGGCAGCGACTTGGTCTTCACTGCACACTTTTACCAAATTTTACAAGTTTGATACTTTTGCTTCTTCTGAGGCTATTTTTGGGAGAAAGGTTTTGCAAGCCGTGGTGCCTTCCATTTAGGTGACCTGATTTGCTCCCTCCCTTCATCCGTGTCCTAAAGCTTTGGTATTGGTTCCCACAAGTAAGGATGACGCCGTGGACCGGACACACCTATGTTGGAGAAAACAGAATTTATGTTTACCTGATAAATTACTTTCTCCAACGGTGTGTCCGGTCCACGGCCCGCCCTGGTTTTTTTAATCAGGTCTGATAATTTATTTTCTTTAACTACAGTCACCACGGTACCATATGGTTTCTCCTATGCTAATATTCCTCCTTAACGTCGGTCGAATGACTGGGGTAGGCGGAGCCTAGGAGGGATCATGTGACCAGCTTTGCTGGGCTCTTTGCCATTTCCTGTTGGGGAAGAGAATATCCCACAAGTAAGGATGACGCCGTGGACCGGACACACCGTTGGAGAAAGTAATTTATCAGGTAAACATAAATTCTGTTTTTCATCATATCTTATAATTTACTATAAAAAAAATTATAAAATATGAGGAAAAAATGGAAAAAAAACACACTTTTTTTAACTTTGACCCCCAAAATCTGTTACACATCTACAACCACCAAAAAGAAAACATGCTAAATAGTTTCTAAATTTTGTCCTGAGTTTAGAAATACCTAATATTTACATGTTCTTTGCTTTTTTTGAAAGCTATAGGGCCATAAATACAAGTAGCATTTTGCTATTTCCAAACTACTTTTTTTCAAAATTAGCGCTAGTTACATTGGAACACTAATATCTTTCAGGAATCCCTGAATATCAATGGACATGTATATATTTTTTTTTTAGAAGACATCCCAAAGTATTGATCTAGGCCAATTTTGGTATATTTCATGCCACCATTTCACCGTCAAATGCGATCAAATAAAAAAAAAACTTTAAATGTTTCACAATTTTAGGTTTCTCACTGAAATCATTTACAAACAGCTTGTGCAATTATGGCACAAATGGTTGTAAATGCTTCTCTGGATCCCCTTTGTTCAGAAATAGCAGATATATATGACTTTGGCGTTGCTTTCTGGTAATTAGAAGGCCGCAAAATGCTGCTGCGCATCACACGTGTATTATGGCTAGCAGTGAAGGGGTTAATTAGGAAGTTTGTAAGGAGCTTGCAGGGTTAATTTTAGCTTTAGTGTAGAGATCAGCCTCCCACCTGACACATCAGACCCCCTGATCCCTCCCAAACAGCTCCCTTCCCTCCCCCACCCCACAATTGTCCCCGCCAACTTAAGTACTGGCAGAAAGTCTGCCAGTACTAAAATAAAAGCTTTTTGGGGGGTTTAGGTTTTTTAAAAAAATAAAAAAATAATTCTTCTGCTGTGTAGGACCCCCCTTAGCCTCCAACCTCCCTGATCCCCCCCCAAAACAGCTCTGTAACCCTTCCCTATCTGCCTTATTGGGGGCCATCTTGGGTACTGGCAGCTGTCTGCCAGTACCCAGCTTGCACAAAAAAGGGCTTTTTTTTTTTTTTCTTAGTGTTTTTTTTTTCTGTAGTGTAGCTTCCCCAAACACCCCCCCCCACCCCCACCACAAACCCCCACCACCTCATTGATCGTATTTTTTTTTTTTTACATATTTTTACTGATTGCCTTTTTCTGTAGTGTAGCGGTTCCCACCCGCTCCCTCCCCGTGCACGCGCGTGCGTCCGTGCCCACGATCCCGCCCCCCTCCACATCTCCAGGGCCATCGATGGCCGCCACCCGCCTCCCGGTACTGCTCCCACCCACCAACGAAGGAAGCCACCGATCTCCGGTGCAGAGAGGGCCACAGAGTGGCTCTCTCTGCATCGGATGGCTTCAAAGGGTTATTGCAGGATGCCTCCATATCGAGGCATCACTGCAATAACCGGAAAGCAGCTGGAAGCAAACAGGATCGCTTCCAGCTGCTTTCCACACCGAGGACGTGCAGGGTACGTTCTCAGGCATTAACTGCCTTTTTTTTGAGGACGTACCCTGCACGTCCTCGGTCGTTAAGGGGTTAATCCTTTTATGGGTATTTTTCCCTGCAAGAAAGGATTGGGGTTTAGCTGTGTCCACGTCAATCTCTTCAGTAAAAAGTAGTGGTGGCTATTAAACAGTTTAAAAGGCAGCGAGGTAGTCCTTGGTTTTATTTTAACACTTTGCTTCCCCCTTACAAAAGCCAGAGTTATTTTTCTACAGGTCCATGTCAGGGAGTACAGTGCTTGCCACATCTAAGGAGCAACATCTGTTCTGCAGGATCTAAGGTAAGTGCCTTTGCCTTCTAGGTATTGAAGGCCAGCAGCACTTAAGGGGTTAACCTCCTAGAATCCATTTTCTGGGACGTTATCCTATTCTTAGTTTAAGGATACAACTTTGGGGACATGTTTCATTAAGGGCTTCTCTGAGGCATGATTCAATGCACAGTAGAGGACAGTTAGAGAGGTTTTGCACTTGGCTGTGAAGTATAACTTTATTGTGGGGACAAAATGTTACTGGAGACTTTTGCATTACAAACAGCGCGATTTTAGTGTTGCAGTGGAGACTTTTGCATGGTAGAGGAAAGAGATTGTGCTTAGCGGTTTTCTATATTAAGCACTTTCCTGTTTACCAGCATATTTTAAGACCGTCAACAGTTGTTGTTTAACCGTTTCTTCTTTCTTTTGCGCACGATTTTAGTGGCGCAGTGTTTTTCTCCCTGCTCACATGACACTCGCACTTCCGCTGTTCCGGAATGGAGCACAGTGAGTTTGTGGTGCGTATGCATCGCGAGTATGGTCAGAACCTTAATTGCATCTAAGCGGATCGTTAGAGGCAAGATCAGTATAGCATCTGTAAAGTCTGCCTTAACAATTGCTACTGGGGTCATTTTCTCCTGTATGGTAGCAGCCTCAGGCATCTGTGGTGATTTATTTTAGGCTTCTTATTTTTTTCTGGTGATTAAAAAAGTTTTTCAACCAAAATAATTTTATTAATTATTTTGTGACTGTAGCTACAGTAATGGATTCTGATTTAGATCAATCAAGGTCTGTGGACAAGTGCTTACTATGTTTAGAGGCTCAAATTGCCCTGTCAATGCAATTTTGTTCCTTCATGCTCATCAAAGACTCTAAAATTTAAAGATAAGTTACTCCTTTCTCCAACATTGGTGTGTCCGGCCCACGGCTTCATCCTTACTTGTGGGATATTCTCTTCCCCTACAGGAAATGGCAAAGAGAGCACCCAGCAAGAGCTGTCCATATAGCTCCCCCTCTGGCTCCACCCCCCAGTCATTCTCTTTGCCGCTCTGAACAAGTAGCATCTCCACGGGGATGGTAAAGAGTATGTGGTGCCAAATTTTACAAATTCGATACTTATGCTTCTTCGGAGGCTATTTTTGGGAGAAAGGTTTTGCAAGCCGTGGTGCCTTCCGTTTAGGTAACCTGGTTTGCTCCCTCCCTTCATCCGTGTCCTAAAGCTTTGGTATTGGTTCCCACAAGTAAGGATGAAGCCGTGGACCGGACACACCAATGTTGGAGAAAACAGAATTTATGTTTACCTGATAAATTTCTTTCTCCTACGGTGTATCCGGTCCACGGCCCGCCCTGGCATTTAGTCAGGTTTAAATTTTTATTTTGTACACTACAGTCACCACTGCACCCTATGTTTCTCCTTTTTCTCCTAACCGTCGGTCAAATGACTGAGGGGCGGAGCCAGAGGGGGAGCTATATGGACAGCTCTTGCTGGGTGCTCTCTTTGCCATTTCCTGTAGGGGAAGAGAATATCCCACAAGTAAGGATGAAGCCGTGGACCGGACACACCGTTGGAGAAAGAAATTTATCAGGTAAACATAAATTCTGTTTTCTGAGCCAAATGTCTCTCAGGGAAATGCTGTGCGTGACATGCCTCCGCTTTCTCCTCAAACATCCCAAGCCTTAATTGTTTTCTCATTCTGTGCCTTCTGTGTCTGCTCAACCTAGGGGTCTTTATTACCTGGGGATTTTGCAGCTCAGGTTTCCTCTGCAGTAACAGCGGCTTTGTCAGCTTTCCCTGCATTGGGTAAGCGTAAGAGAAAATCTAATCATTTGCCGGTTACTAAGGCTTCTGACTCTAGGACTGCATTAGTCACTCTCGCTCAGTTGTCGGATGAGGAGAATACTTCAGTAGCTTCTGAAGGTGAGATCTCAGACTGACACTTTAGCAGAAAAATCTTCTGAATCTAAAGAGGTTAATTTTAGATTTTAAGCTTGAACACCTCTGGTTACTATTGAAGAAGGTCCTAGCTACTTTAGATGACTCGGAACCTTTGGTTGCTGTCAACCCCAAAGTCTTCTAAATTGGATAGAGTAGACGATTCCCCCCTATCTGAGGTTTTCCTGTCCCTAGGAAGATGTCTGAAATTATAGTACAGGAATGGGATAAGCCAGGGGTTCCTTTTTTGCCTTCCCCTGTTTTAATGAAGAGGTTTCCTGTTGCTGACTCTATTGGTGACTCATGGCGCACTGTTCCTAAGGTAGGAGCAGCTATTTCTTCTCTGGCTAAGAGAACTACCATTCCTATAGAGGATAGTTGCTCTTTTAAGGACCCCATGGACACGAAGCTAGATGCTTACTTAAAAAAGATATACATCCAAGGGTTACAGTGGCAACCTGCAGCGAGTATTGCTACGGTTACAGGAGCTGCATCTTATTGGTGCGATGCATTGTCTGATCTTATTACAGAGGAAACAGTAGACAAGATCCAAGACCAGATGAAGCTCTCAAATTGGCCAATACCTTTTATCTGTGATGCCAATATGCAGATAATTCGTCTAGGACCTAAGATGTCTAGCTTCACAGTACTAGCCCGAAGGGCTCTGTGGTTAAAATCTTGGTCGGCAGATGTCTCTTCTAATGCCAAGCTTTTTGGTTTACCTTACAAGGGAAATATTCTGTTTGGACCTGGTCTGGCGGAGATCATTTTAGAGATTATTGGTGGAAAGGGTGCTTTCCTTCCTCAGGACAACAAGAATAGACCTAGAGGTCGTAAGACTTCTAATTTTCGTTCCTTTCGTAACTTTAAATGACAAAAGTCCTCCTCTTCAAAAACAAAACAAGAAGCCTTCCGCTGACTCTAAACCAGCATCAAGGTTCCGTCCCCCGATTCCAGTATGGATTAAGTGGGGAGCGGGCTTTCTCTTTTTTGTCAAGCCTGGATACGCGATGTTCCAGACCCTTGGGCGTTGGATATAGTTTTCCAGGGTTACAGAATGGGTTTCAAGTCTTGTCCTCCACGGGGCAGATTTCTCTTGTCAAGACTATCCTCAAACCAAATAAAGCAGGCCTTCTTAAACTGTGTAAAATATCTATATACTCTGGAAGTTTTTGTTCCTGTCCCTCTAAAAGAACAGGGTCTAGGATTCTATTCAAATCTATTTGTGGTTCCCAAAAAGTAGGAAACTTTTCGGCCCATTCTAGACCTTGTGTCTCAACAAATTCCTCAGGGTTCCGTCCTTCAAGATGGAAACACTTTGTTACATTCTTCCTTTGGTTCAGGAAGGTCAGTTTGACAACTATAGACCTGAAGGACGCATACCTTCATGTTCCCATTCACAGAGAACACCATCAGTATCTGAGGTTTGCTTTTTTGGACAAGCACTTCCAATTTGTTGTTCTTCCTTTTGGTCTGGCCACGGCCCCAAAATATTTACATAGGTCCTGGGGGCGCTATTGGCTGTGATCAGATCCCAGGGAATAGCTGTGGCGCCTGATCTGGACACATCATAGTTCAGGCATCATCTTTTCAACTAGTTCAATCTCCTACAGAGATGCTGTTTTCTTTTCTTTGTTCCCATGGGTGAGAGATGAATTTTGGAAAAAGTTATCTGTTCCATCTACCAAAGTGTGTTTCCTAGGGACTGTAATAGATTCCGTGTCCATGAAGATTTTTCTGACTGAGGTCAGAAAAGACTGGATTCTTGCTTCCTGCCTTTCTCTCCAGTCTGCCTTTCGTCAATCTATGGCCCAATGCATGGAGGTGATTGGACTGATGGTGGTATCCATGGACATTATTCCTTTTGCTCTGTTCCATCTACGACCGCTGCAGCTTTTGTATGCTCCTTAAATGAAACTGTGATCATTCAGATTTAACTCAAAGGATAACTCTGGACTCTGACAAGAGACTCTCTTGTGGTGGGTGTCACAGGAACATCTGTCTCAGGGCACTTGCTTTCTGAGACCTTTCTGGGAAATTGTAACTATGGACACCAGCCTGTTAGGCTGTTGTGCTGTTTGCGGACCTCTAAACGCGCAGGGCCTGTGGTCTCGGGAAGTTCCTCTCTTCCCATAAAAATCTTGGATTTGAGATCCGGTTTATAATATTTCAATCTGACATCACCTCAGTGGCTTATATCAACCACCAGGGAGGGACTCTGAGTTCCTTAGCCATGAAGGAGGTGACTCGAATTCTGCAGTGGGGGGAAGCCCACAATTGTCTCCTATCTGCCATCCATATTCCAGTAGTGGACAACTGGGAAACAGATTTTCAGAGCAGACAGATCTTTTATCCCGGGGAGTTGGCTCTCCATCTGTAAGTGTTCTCTCGGATAACCCTTAAGTGTGTAAGTGGGGGGGTTCCAGAGTTGGATCTGATGGCGTCACGCCAAAACGCCAAGGTTCCAAAGTACGGTACAAGGTCAAGAGATCCTCAGGCCCTTCTGATAAATGCTCTAGCGGTTCCTTGGAGGTTTTCTCTGGCTTACCTGTTTTCCGTTTGCTCTCCTTCCACGAGTCATCGCTCATATCAAACGGGAGAGAGCATCAGTGATTCTAATAGCTCCTGCATGGCCTCGCAGGATCTGGTTTGCGGATCTGGTGAGGATATCATCTCTTCCTCCTTGGAGGTTACCTCTGAGGTAAGACCTTCTTCTTCAGGGTCCTTTCCTCCATCCAAACCTAGATTCTCCTAAGCTAACTGCTTGGAGATTGAACACCTAGTTCTGTCTAAGCGGGGGTTTTCTGAAGCGGTCATTGAAACAATGATTCAGGCTCGAAAACCGGTTACTCGCAAAATTTACCATAAGATATGGCGTAAATTATCTTTTTTGGTGTGAATCTAAGGGGTTCACCTGGAGCCGGGTGAGGATTCCCTGGATTTTCTTTTCTTCACGATGGGCTGGATAAGGGTTTATCGATCAGTACCCTAAAGGTGCAGATTTCTGCGTTATCTATCCTTTTGCACAAACATCTGGCAGAGCATTTGTACAGGCCCTGGTTAGAATCAGGCCCGTGTTTAAATCTGTTGCTCCCCCGTGGAACCTTAATTTAGTTCTCAAAGTTTTGCAGCAGGCTCTGTTTGAGCCAATGCATGTTATTAATTAAACTGTTGTCCTGGAAGGTTTTGTTTCTTGTTGCTTTCAGCTCTGCAGTGTGATTCCCTGTAACTTGTTTTTCCCTGCTGATAAGGCGGTCCTTGGTACTAAATTGGGGTTTCTTCCTAAGGTGGTGTTGGATCGAAACATTAATCAGAAAAATTTTGTTCCTCCTTTTTGTCCTAATCCTTCTTAAAAGGAACGTCTTTTGCATAACTTGGATGTTGTGTGGGCTCTCAAATTCAACTTGAAAGCTACTAAATATTTTAGGCAATTGTCTGCCCTGCTTGTTGTTTTTCTCTGTTAAACGTTAGGATCAGAAGGCCACTTCTACTTCTGTCTCTCTGGTTGAGGAGTTTGATTCGTTTGACTTATGAGACTGCTGGACAGCAGCCTCCTGAGAGATTTACGGCATTCCACTAGGGCTGTCTCCTCTTCTTGGGCTTTCAAAAATGAAGCTTCTGTGGATCAGATTTGCAAGGCGGCAACATGGTCGTCCTTTACATACTTTTTTAAAATTCTACAAATTTGATACTTTTGCCTCGGCATCCTTTGGGAGAAAGGTTCTTCATGCGGTGGTACCTTCTGTTTATGTCCTCGTGCCTTTTTCTCCCTCCCTGTTCATTCCGTGTCCTCTAGATTGGGTATTGGTTCCCACTACCCACTAGTAATTGGAATGACGTTAACTCTCCATGTCATAGGAAAGAAAACAAAATTTATGCTTACCTGATAAATTTCTTTCTTTCCGGGCATGGAGAGTCAACGACCCCACCCTCTTTTTATTTATAATTCAGGCACCTTTTTCACCCTTGGGTTTCTTTTTCCATTTTCCTTCGACGGAATGACTGGGGATTATGGGTAAGTGAAGTTACACTTAACAGCTTTGCTGGGGGTGCTTTTTGCCTCATTCTTTGCTCTTTTGGTATCTTTATTTGAAAAAGCAGGAATGACAGCTTAGGAGCCGGCCCATTTTGGGTTCAGCACCATAGATAGCGCTTGCTGATTGGTGGTTACATTAAGCCATCTATAGGAGTAAATTAGAAAGTTGCTTAAAATTGCATTCTCTATCCAAATCATGAAAGAAATAAATTGGGTTTAGTATCCTTTTAAAGATGTAATTCATCTACGCATTTCAATTTTGACCGTAATGTCCCTTTAAATTAAATCTAGTAAACAGAATTAGAAGTCAAACCACCATTATTAAAACTAGGCGTTCAAGGACTGTTCTTATTGAGAGAGCTGCTTGCTGTATGAAACCTGACTTAAAGTGAGGGGTCAATTTTGATGAATTAGTGCCCGGTTTTTAATAATCCTATTAAAAACAAGGGCACTTTAATTAATCAAAATTGACATGTCACACGTTTTTTTCAAAAATGTACCTTTTAATCCTGGCAGCCGCTCCAGCACTTCCTCCGTCCTCCGCAAACCGTCTTCACGGGTCCAAAATGACGAATCCGGGGGAATCGCTGGAGTGACTGCCAGGATTAAAAGGTGCGTTTTTGAAGAAAACGTGTTAAATGTCAATTTTGATGAATTAAAGTGCCCTTGTTTTTAATAGGATTATTAAAAACGGGCTCTAATTCATCAAAATTGACCTTTACTTTAACATATACACTTTTCCAAAAGAGTGTGTAAATGCTTTTTAACCATATTTGAGGACTTCTGTTGTTTTTAGGCAAAAGCAGTCTAATTTAATTGAGCCAGTGACCTAAGTCAAGCTTGCAGATCTACAGCTTGTTCACTATTGCAAGATTTTTTTTTTTCAATTTCGCTATTGCATCGTCAGTGAAGGACATTCTATTCCTTCAAACTCTCCCTAATGTAGATTTTCTCTGATAATTTTGTGGTTACCATTTTCCTACACCAGATCCAAAAGGATAGTCGATTCATTTTTATGTTAATGAGAGTCCACGATTCCTTACTGTTCATCACCTGGCCACCAGGCTGAGGCAGACACCCCCCCCCAAAGTAGGGGGAAGTTATGCCGACTAACTCTCCCCACGTGTCAGACCCTTTGACTCCCGCTCAAGGGACTCACGCTCAAATGGCGCCAAGTACATCAAGGACGCCCATAGCGATTACTTTACAAGACATGGCGGCAGTCATGGATAATACACTGTCAGCGGTATTAGCCAGACTACCTGAATTAAGAGGAAAGCGTGATCGCTCTGGTGTTAGGCGTAATACAGAGCATACAGACGCTTTAAGAGCCATTTCTGATACTGCCTCACAATAGGCAGAAGCTGAGGAAGGAGAGCTTCAGTCTGTGGGTGATATCTCTGACTCAGGGAAACCTGATTCTGATATTTCTACTTTTAAATTTAAGCTTGAGAACCTCCGTGTTTTGCTTAGGGAGGTTTTAGCTGCTCTGAATGACTGTGACACAAATGCAGTGCCAGAGAAATTGTGTAGACTGGATAAATACTTTGCAGTGCCGGTGTGTACTGAGGTTTTTCCAATACCTAAAAGGTTTACAGAAATTATTAATAAAGAGTGGGATAGACCCGGTGTGCCGTTTCTCCCCCCCCCCCCCCTCCTATTTTTAGAAAAATGTTTCCCATAGACGCCACCACACGGGACTTATGGCAAACGGTCCCTAAGGTGGAGGGAGCAGTTTCTACTTTAGCAAAGCATACTACTATCCCTGTCGAGGACAGTTGTGCTTTTTCAGATCCTATGGATAAAAAATTAGAGGGTTACCTTAAGAAAATGTTTATTCAACAAGGTTTTATCCTGCAGCCCCTTGCATGCATTTCTCCTGTCACTGCTGCTGCGGCGTTCTGGTTTGAGTCTCTGGAAGAGGCTTTACAGACGACGACTCCTTTGGAGGACATACTTAACAAGCTTAGAGCACTTAAGCTAGCTAAATCTTTTGTTTCTGATGCCATTGTTCATTTGACTAAACTAACGGCTAAGAATTCTGGATTTGCCATCCAGGCGCGTAGGGCGCTATGGCTCAAATTTTGGTCAGCCGATGTGACTTCAAAGTCTAAACTACTTAACATTCCCTTTAAGGGGCAGACCCTATTCGGGCCTGGTTTGAAGGAAATTATTGCTGACATTACTGCAGGTAAAGGTCATGCCCTTCCTCAGGACAGGTCCAAATCAAGGGCCAAGCAGTCTAATTTTCGTGCCTTTCGAAACTTCAAGGCAGGTGCAGCATCAACTTCCTCTGCTACAAAACAAGAGGGAACTTTTGCTCAGTCCAAGACGGCCTGGAAACCTAACCAGTCCTGGAACAAAGGCAAGCAGGCCAGAAAGCCTGCTGCTGCCTCCAAGACAGCATGAAGGAATGGCCCCCTATCCGGTAACAGATCTAGTAGGGGGAAGACTTTCTCTCTTCGCCCAGGCGTGGGCAGGAGATGTTCAGGATCCCTGGGCGTTGGAGATTATATCTCAGGGGTATCTTCTGGACTTCAAGGCTTCTCCTCCACAAGGGAGATTTCACCTTTCACGATTATCTGTCAACCAGATAAAGAAAGAGGCATTCTTACACTGTGTGCAAGACCACCTAGTTATGGGAGTAATCCATCCAGTTCCAAAGGAGGAACAGGGACAGGGTTTTTACTCAAATCTGTTTGTGGTTCCCAAAAAAGAGGGAACCTTCAGACCAATCTTGGATCTAAAGATCTTAAACAAATTCCTCAGAGTTCCATCATTCAAAATGGAAACTATTCGGACCATCCTTCCTATGATCCAGGAGGGTCAATATAGGACTACGGTGGATCTAAAGGATGCTTACCTTCACATTCCGATACACAAAGATCATCATCGGTTTCTAAGGTTTGCCTTTCTGGACAGGCATTACCAGTTTGTGGCTCTTCCCTTCGGGTTAGCTACAGCCCCAAGAATTTTTACAAAGGTTCTGGGGTCGCTTCTGGCGGTCCTAAGGCCGCGGGGCATAGCAGTGGCCCCTTATCTAGACGACATCCTGATACAGGCGTCAAATTTCCAAATTGCCAAGTCCCATACGGACATAGTTCTGGCATTTCTGAGATCGCACGGGTGGAATGTGAACAAGGAAAAGAGTTCTCTGTCCCCACTCACAAGAGTCTCCTTCCTAGGGACTCTGATAGATTCTGTAGAAATGAAAATTTACCTGACTGAGTCCAGGTTATCAAAACTTCTAAATTCTTGCCGTGTTCTCCATTCTATTCCGCGCCCTTCGGTGGCTCAGTGCATGGAGGTAATCGGCTTAATGGTAGCGGCAATGGACATAGTTCCGTTTGTGCGCCTACATCTCAGACCGCTGCAACTATGCATGCTCAGTCAGTGGAATGGGGATTACACAGATTTGTCCCCTCTACTAAATCTGGATCAAGAGACCAGAGATTCTCTTCTCTGGTGGCTATCTCGGGTCCATCTGTCCAAAGGTATGACCTTTCGCAGGCCAGATTGGACAATTGTAACGACAGATGCCAGCCTTCTAGGTTGGGGCTGCAGTCTGGAACTCCCTGAAGGCTCGGGGATCGTGGACTCAGGAGGAGAAACTCCTCCCAATAAATATTCTGGAATTGAGGGCAATATTCAATGCTCTCCAGGCTTGGCCTCAGTTAGCAACCCTGAGGTTCATCAGATTTCAGTCGGACAACATCACAACTGTGGCTTACATCAACCATCAAGGGGGAGCAAGGAGTTCCTTAGCGATGTTAGAAGTCTCCAAAATAATTAGCTGGGCAGAGAAACACTCTTGCCACCTATCAGCGATCCATATCCCAGGTGTAGGGAACTGGGAGGCGGATTTTCTAAGTCGTCAGACTTTTCATCCGGGGGAGTGGGAACTCCATCCGGAGGTGTTTGCTCAATTGATTTGTCGTTGGGGCAAACCAGAATTGGATCTCATGGCGTCTCGCCAGAATGCCAAGCTTCCTTATTACGGATCCAGGTCCAGGGACCCGGAAGCGACGCTGATAGATGCTCTAGCAGCGCCTTGGTCTTTCAACCTGGCTTACGTGTTTCCACCGTTTCCTCTGCTCCCTCGACTGATTGCCAAAATCAAGCAGGAGAGAGCATCTGTGATTTTTATTGCACCTGCGTGGCCACGCAGGACCTGGTATGCAGACCTAGTGGACATGTCATCCTTTCCACCTTTGACTCTGCCTTTGAGACGAGACCTTCTACTTCAAGGTCCTTTCAATCATCCAAATCTAATTTCTCTGAGACTGACTGCATGGAGATTGAACGCTTGATTTTATCAAAGCGTGGCTTCTCCGAGTCTGTTATTGATACCTTAATACAGGCACGAAAGCCTGTTACCAGGAAAATCTACCATAAGATATGGCGTAAATATCTTTATTGGTGTGAATCCAAGAGTTACTCATGGAGTAAGGTTAGGATTCCTAGGATATTATCTTTTCTCCAAGAGGGTTTGGAAAAAGGATTATCAGCTAGTTCTTTGAAGGGACAGATCTCTGCACTGTCTATTCTTTTGCACAAGCGTCTGGCGGATGTTCCAGACGTTCAGGCGTTTTGTCAGGCGTTGGTTAGAATCAAGCCTGAGTTTAAACCTGTTGCTCCCCCATGGAGCTTAAATTTGGTTCTCAAAGTTCTTCAAGGGGTTCCGTTTGAACCTCTTCATTCCATAGATATCAAGCTTTTATCTTGGAAAGTTCTTTTTTTGATGGCTATTTCCTCGGCTCGTAGAGTCTCCGAGTTATCTGCTTTACAATGTGATTCTCCTTATCTGATCTTCCATGCAGATAAGGTAGCTCTGCGTACAAAACTGGGTTTTTGCCTAAGGTAGTATCTAATAAGAATATCAATCAAGAGATTGTTGTTCCATCATTATGTCCTAACCCTTCTTCAAAGAAGGAATGTCTTTTACATAATCTGGACGTGGTTCGTGCTTTAAAGTTTTACTTACAAGCTACTAAAGATTTCTCCAACATAGGTGTGTCCGGTCCACGGCGTCATCCTTACTTGTGGGATATTCTCTTCCCCAACAGGAAATGGCAAAGAGCCCAGCAAAGCTGGTCACATGATCCCTCCTAGGCTCCGCCTTCCCCAGTCATTCTCTTTGCCGTTGTACAGGCAACATCTCCACGGAGATGGCTTAGAGTTTTTTAGTGTTTAACTGTAGTTTTTATTATTCAATCAAGAGTTTGTTATTTTAAAATAGTGCTGGTATGTACTATTTACTCTGAAACAGAAAAGAGATGAAGATTTCTGTTTGTAAGAGGAAAATGATTTTAGCAACCGTTACTAAAATCGATGGCTGTTCCACACAGGACTGTTGAGAGGAATTAACTTCAGTTGGGGGAACAGTGAGCAGACTTTTGCTGCTTGAGGTATGACACATTCTAACAAGACGATGTAATGCTGGAAGCTGTCATTTTCCCTATGGGATCCGGTAAGCCATTTTTATTACAGAAAAAAAAAGGGCTTCACAAGGGCTTTTTAAGACTGTAGACATTTTCTGGGCTAAATCGATTTATATATAAACATATTTTATACTCCATAGCCTTGAGGAATTATTTTATCTTGGGAATTTTGTAAAATAACCGGCAGGCACTGTATTGGACACCTTATTCTCTAGGGGCTTTCCCTACTCATAGGCAGTCGTCTCATTTTCGCGCCTGTATTGCGCACTTGTTTTTGAGAAGCATGACATGCAGATGCATGTGTGAGGAGCTCTGATACATAGAAAAGACTTTCTGAAGGCGTCATTTGGTATCGTATTCCCCTTTGGGCTTGGTTGGGTCTCAGCAAAGCAGATACCAGGGACTGTAAAGGGGTTAAAGTTCAAAACGGCTCCGGTTCCGTTATTTTAAGGGTTAAAGCTTCCAAATTTGGTGTGCAATACTTTTAAGGCTTTAAGACACTGTGGTGAAATTTTGGTGAATTTTGAACAATTCCTTCATACTTTTTCGCAATTGCAGTAATAAAGTGTGTTCAGTTTAAAATTTAAAGTGACAGTAACGGTTTTATTTTAAAACGTTTTTTGTACTTTATCAAGTTTATGCCTGTTTAACATGTCTGAACTACCAGATAGACTGTGTTCTGAATGTGGGGAAGCCAAGGTTCCTTCTCATTTAAATAGATGTGATTTATGTGACACAAAATTTAGAGAAAATGATGCCCAAGATGATTCCTCAAGTGAGGGGAGTAAGCATGGTACTGCATCATCCCCTCCTTCGTCTACACCAGTCTTGCCCACACAGGAGGCCCCTAGTACATCTAGTGCGCCAATACTCCTTACTATGCAACAATTAACGGCTGTAATGGATAATTCTATCAAAAACATTTTAGCCAATATGCCCACTTATCAGCGAAAGCGCGACTGCTCTGTTTTAGAAAATACTGAAGAGCATGAGGACGCTGATGATATTGGTTCTGAAGGGCCCCTACACCAGTCTGAGGGGGCCAGGGAGGTTTTGTCTGAGGGAGAAATTTCAGATTCAGGGAAAATTTCTCAACAAGCTGAACCTGATGTGATTACATTTAAATTTAAGTTGGAACATCTCCGCGCTCTGCTTAAGGAGGTGTTATCCACTCTGGATGATTGTGAGAATTTGGTCATTCCAGAGAAACTTTGTAAAATGGACAAGTTCCTAGAGGTCCCGGGGCCCCCCGAAGCTTTTCCTATACCCAAGCGGGTGGCGGACATTGTAAATAAAGAATGGGAAAGGCCCGGTATACCTTTCGTCCCTCCCCCCATATTTAAAAAATTGTTTCCTATGGTCGACCCCAGAAAGGACTTATGGCAGACAGTCCCCAAGGTCGAGGGGGCGGTTTCTACTCTAAACAAACGCACCACTATACCCATAGAAGATAGTTGTGCTTTCAAAGATCCTATGGATAAAAAATTAGAAGGTTTGCTTAAAAAGATGTTTGTTCAGCAAGGTTACCTTCTACAACCAATTTCATGCATTGTCCCTGTCACTACAGCCGCGTGTTTCTGGTTCGATGAGCTAGAAAAGGCGATCAATAATAATTCTTCTTCTTATGAGGAGATTATGGACAGAATTCGTGCTCTTAAATTGGCTAATTCTTTCACCCTAGACGCCACTTTGCAATTGGCTAGGTTAGCGGCGAAAAATTCTGGGTTTGCTATTGTGGCGCGCAGAGCGCTTTGGTTAAAATCTTGGTCAGCGGATGCGTCTTCCAAGAACAAATTGCTTAACATTCCTTTCAAGGGGAAAACGCTGTTTGGCCCTGACTTGAAAGAGATTATCTCTGATATCACTGGGGGCAAGGGCCACGCCCTTCCTCAGGATAGGTCTTTCAAGGCCAAAAATAAACCTAATTTTCGTCCCTTTCGCAGAAACGGACCAGCCCCAAGTGCTACATCCTCTAAGCAGGAGGGTAATACTTCTCAAGCCAAACCAGCCTGGAGACCAACGCAAGGCTGGAACAAAGGAAAGCAGGCCAAGAAACCTGCCACTGCTACCAAGACAGCATGAGATGTTGGCCCCCGATCCGGGACCGGATCTGGTGGGGGGCAGACTCTCTCTCTTCGCTCAGGCTTGGGCAAGAGATGTTCTGGATCCTTGGGCGCTAGAAATAGTCTCCCAAGGTTATCTTCTGGAATTCAAGGGGCTTCCCCCAAGGGGGAGGTTCCACAGGTCTCAATTGTCTTCAGACCACATAAAAAAACAGGCATTCTTGCATTGTGTGGAAGACCTGTTAAAAATGGGAGTGATTCATCCTGTTCCATTAGGAGAACAAGGGATGGGGTTCTACTCCAATCTGTTCATAGTTCCCAAAAAAGAGGGAACGTTCAGACCAATCTTAGATCTCAAGATCCTAAACAAGTTTCTCAAGGTTCCATCGTTCAAAATGGAAACGATTCGAACAATTCTTCCTTCCATCCAGGAAGGTCAATTCATGACCACGGTGGATTTAAAGGATGCGTATCTACATATTCCTATCCACAAGGAACATCATCGGTTCCTAAGGTTCGCATTCCTGGACAAGCATTACCAGTTTGTGGCACTTCCGTTCGGATTAGCCACTGCTCCAAGGATTTTCACAAAGGTACTAGGGTCCCTTCTAGCGGTGCTAAGACCAAGGGGCATTGCAGTAGTACCTTACTTGGACGACATTCTGATTCAAGCGTCGTCCCTTCCTCAAGCAAAGGCTCACACGGACATTGTCCTGGCCTTTCTCAGATCTCACGGATGGAAAGTGAACGTAGAAAAGAGTTCTCTATCTCCGTCAACAAGGGTTCCCTTCTTGGGAACAATAATAGACTCCTTAGAAATGAGGATTTTTCTGACAGAGGCCAGAAAAACAAAACTTCTGAACTCTTGTCAAATACTTCATTCTGTTCCTCTTCCTTCCATAGCGCAGTGCATGGAAGTAATAGGTTTGATGGTAGCGGCAATGGACATAGTTCCTTTTGCGCGCATTCATCTAAGACCATTACAACTGTGCATGCTCAGTCAGTGGAATGGGGACTATACAGACTTGTCTCCGACGATACAAGTAAATCAGAGGACCAGAGATTCACTCCGTTGGTGGCTGTCCCTGGACAACCTGTCACAGGGGATGAGCTTCCGCAGACCAGAGTGGGTCATTGTCACGACCGACGCCAGTCTGGTGGGCTGGGGCGCGGTCTGGGGACCCCTGAAAGCTCAGGGTCTTTGGTCTCGGGAAGAATCTCTTCTACCGATAAATATTCTGGAACTGAGAGCGATTTTCAATGCTCTCAAGGCTTGGCCTCAGCTAGCAAAGGCCAAGTTCATACGGTTTCAATCAGACAACATGACAACTGTTGCGTACATCAACCATCAGGGGGGAACAAGGAGTTCCCTGGCGATGGAAGAAGTGACCAAAATCATTCAATGGGCGGAGACTCACTCCTGCCACTTGTCTGCAATCCACATCCCAGGAGTGGAAAATTGGGAAGCGGATTTTCTGAGTCGTCAGACATTTCATCCGGGGGAGTGGGAACTCCATCCGGAAATCTTTGCCCAAATTACTCAACTGTGGGGCATTCCAGACATGGATCTGATGGCCTCTCGTCAGAACTTCAAGGTTCCTTGCTACGGGTCCAGATCCAGGGATCCCAAGGCGACTCTAGTAGATGTACTAGTAGCACCTTGGACCTTCAAACTAGCTTATGTATTCCCGCCGTTTCCTCTCATCCCCAGGCTGGTAGCCAGGATCAATCAGGAGAGGGCATCGGTGATCTTGATAGCTCCTGCGTGGCCACGCAGGACTTGGTATGCAGACCTGGTGAATATGTCATCGGCTCCACCATGGAAGCTACCTTTGAGACGAGACCTTCTTGTTCAAGGTCCGTTCGAACATCCGAATCTGGTCTCACTCCAACTGACTGCTTGGAGATTGAACGCTTGATCTTATCAAAGCGAGGATTCTCAGATTCTGTCATTGATACTCTTGTTCAGGCCAGAAAGCCTGTAACTAGAAAAATTTACCACAAAATATGGAAAAAATATATCTGTTGGTGTGAATCTAAAGGATTCCCTTGGGACAAGGTAAAAATTCCTAAGATTCTATCCTTTCTTCAAGAAGGTTTGGAGAAAGGATTATCTGCAAGTTCCTTGAAGGGACAGATTTCTGCCTTGTCTGTGTTACTTCACAAAAAGCTGGCAGCTGTGCCAGATGTTCAAGCCTTTGTTCAGGCTCTGGTTAGAATCAAGCCTGTTTACAAACCTTTGACTCCTCCTTGGAGTCTCAATTTAGTTCTTTCAGTTCTTCAGGGGGTTCCGTTTGAACCCTTACATTCCGTTGATATTAAGTTATTATCTTGGAAAGTTTTGTTTTTGGTTGCAATTTCTTCTGCTAGAAGAGTTTCAGAATTATCTGCTCTGCAGTGTTCTCCTCCTTATCTGGTGTTCCATGCAGATAAGGTAGTTTTACGTACTAAACCTGGTTTTCTTCCGAAAGTTGTTTCTAACAAAAACATTAACCAGGAGATAGTTGTGCCTTCTTTGTGTCCGAATCCAGTTTCAAAGAAGGAACGTTTGTTGCACAATTTGGATGTTGTTCGTGCTCTAAAATTCTATTTAGATGCTACAAAAGATTTTAGACAAACATCTTCCTTGTTTGTTGTTTATTCTGGTAAAAGGAGAGGTCAAAAAGCAACTTCTACCTCTCTCTCTTTTTGGATTAAAAGCATCATCAGATTGGCTTACGAGACTGCCGGACGGCAGCCTCCTGACAGAATCACAGCTCATTCCACTAGGGCTGTGGCTTCCACATGGGCCTTCAAGAACGAGGCTTCTGTTGATCAGATATGTAAGGCAGCGACTTGGTCTTCACTGCACACTTTTACTAAATTTTACAAGTTTGATACTTTTGCTTCTTCTGAGGCTATTTTTGGGAGAAAGGTTTTGCAAGCCGTGGTGCCTTCCATCTAGGTGACCTGATTTGCTCCCTCCCTTCATCCGTGTCCTAAAGCTTTGGTATTGGTTCCCACAAGTAAGGATGACGCCGTGGACCGGACACACCTATGTTGGAGAAAACAGAATTTATGTTTACCTGATAAATTACTTTCTCCAACGGTGTGTCCGGTCCACGGCCCGCCCTGGTTTTTTAATCAGGTCTGATAATTTATTTTCTTTAACTACAGTCACCACGGTATCATATGGTTTCTCCTATGCAAATATTCCTCCTTTACGTCGGTCGAATGACTGGGGAAGGCGGAGCCTAGGAGGGATCATGTGACCAGCTTTGCTGGGCTCTTTGCCATTTCCTGTTGGGGAAGAGAATATCCCACAAGTAAGGATGACGCCGTGGACCGGACACACCGTTGGAGAAAGTAATTTATCAGGTAAACATAAATTCTGTTTTTCGTCAAACATCTGCTTTGTTTGTGGTTTACTCTGGACAGAGGAGAGGTTAAAAGGCTTCGGCAACCTCTTTCTTTTTGGCTAAGAAGCATAATCCGCTTAGCCTATGAGACTGCTGGACAGCAGCCTCCTGAAAGGATTACAGCTCATTCTACTGGAGCTGTGGCTTCCACTTGGGCCTTTAAAAATGAGGCTTCTGTTGAACAGATTTGCAAGGGGGCGACTTGGTCTTCGCTTCATACTTTTGCTTCTTCGGAGGCTATTTTTGGTAGACAGGTTCTACAGGCAGTGGTACCTTCCGTTTAAGTACCTGCCTTGTCCCTCCCTTCATCCGTGTACTTTAGCTTTGGTATTGGTATCCCACAAGTAATGGATGATCCGTGGACTGGATACACCTTACAAGAGAAAACACAATTTATGCTTACCTGATAAATTTATTTCTCTTGTGGTGTATCCAGTCCACGGCCCACCCTGTCATTTTCAGGCAGGTCAAAATTTAGATTTAAACTACAGTCACCACTGCACCCTATGGTTTCTCCTTTCTCTGCGTGTTTTCGGTCGAATGACTGGATATGGCAGTTAGGGGAGGAGCTATATAACAGCTCTGCTGTGGGTGTCCCCTTGCAACTTCCTGTTGGGAATGAGAATATCCCACAAGTAATGGATGATCCGTGGACTGGATACACCACAAGAGAAATAAATTTATCAGGTAGGCATAAATTGTGTTTTTTCATCCAGCTTTTCTGCTTCTAAAAGTGATAGCTCTCATCAATCCAGAACTATTGTCATTAATTCTAATTGCTCCAGATTGGCCACCCTTCCCTTTTGGGGGATTTAAGATTATTCCTTTTTCTACCTGGTTTTCTTCTCCCTGTTGCAAACTTCCAGGTGATCTCCTTTTACAGGTTCTAGGTGAGGCTGTTTGCCACCCTCACCAAAGTGGTGGTGGTGTTGGGTTCTTTTTGTTTTTTTGTTTTTTTTTAATGTGTGGGTTAGTGATACATTCATATATGGCAACTGTTTAGTTCCCTTTCACATAATTTTAAAGGGATCTCAGATAGGGTCAAATTTCACAGAGCAGTGTGTGAGAAGTTACATTTGTTGCACTGATGTCTGTATGAGCTAATTAACGTGATTGTAAACTTAACTAAAATTACAACCCAGTATATAAGTTATTTTTTCAAACAGGGGCACTTTAACATTTTGAAAGACGCTTCATTTTTAAAATATTTACCACTGAGCTATGGTAAGCACACCGCTGTTCCTCTGCCCGCATCTCATACTGTATTTAGCAGATCAATGACGAGCCCGGCTTCCTCCAATCGTTGCATGCCCCACGTGCTGGACACCAAATATAGCATGGAACGATTGGAGGAAGCCGGGCTCGTCATTGATCTGCTAAATACAGTATGAGATTTTGGCGGTGTGTTTACCATAACAAGGTAAATATTTAAAAAATGAAGTGTCTTTCAAAATGTTAATGAATTAAAGTGTCCCTGTTTGAAAGATTTTATATACTGGGCAGTAATTTTAGAAAAGTTTACATTCACTTGAATTACCGAGGTAAACACCCAGTTCTGTGCAGAGGAACGAAAGCAGTGTTACCAGAGAAGTGCTGTGTGATTTTTAGCTGCTTTAGTTTTTGCCCAGCTCTGCATATTTCTTGTGGTGCACAGCTGCAATTATCGGCCTAATTTAAAAAAAACTAATTGCAAAGCCATGCATGTCTGCTGTTTATGAACAAAGGGGAACCCAGAGAAGCTTCTACAACCATTTGTGTTATTACTGCACAAACTGTATGTAAATAATTTCAGTGAGAATCCCAAAGTTTGTGAAAAAGTAAACTTTTCATATGTGGGTCAAACAGTCTCATGAAATATACCAAAATGGGCCTAGATTAATACTTTGGGTGTTCTACAAAAGCAATATTTTCTCTAAAAATTCCCGGTCCATGGCTAAAGGATCTGAAGTCGCCATTTAAAGGACCTGTAAGCACTAAGGCTCCTATGTACTAAAATGCGAACAGACAAACTTCTCAACTTGGGAAGTTGTCCTCTTGCCTTCAATACATATGGGCAGCAGACGAACAGGATCCACTTTAAGTATGTATCATTACACTCTCAAGTAAGCGTGTAAAGCTGTGAGAGAAGGGACTGTCAATCACCCAGAGCGAGCAAAGGTGGTGTAGAGTGTAAGAAGCAACGGTCTGATTGCTGCTTCTTATTGTATATGCGAACCTGCCCCGCAAGGGCTCTAAATGTTAGCAATAAGGATTTATTCCAAGTTGCAGTGAGATGCTTGTAAGCCTATGTCTTTAAATTAATAGATGATGGAAAAACCACCAAGCATTGTGCACTGTTTAAAGTTAAGCAGAAGTTTTGTTTAAAAAATTATTAATTTACTTTAGAACATTTTGCAAAGAAAAATATTTCATGCAGTAAGCCCGGATTGTATTAATTGTATTTTTGTTTCTGTTTAGACCAAAGGACCTCTTCCTGCTGGAACAATATTGAAATTAGTAACCTCAGCTGATGGTAAACCCACAACTATTATCACCACCTCACAAGCTGGAGGCACAGGCACAAAACCAACAATCTTGGGTATTAGCAGTGTGTCTCCAAATACAACCAAACCTGGAACTACCACGATCATTAAAACAATCCCAATGTCCGCTATAATCACACAGGCAGGGGCTACAGGTGAGATTAAAAATTACTGAAGACTTGAGTTGGTTAAACAGACAGTCAACTTGAAAATGTTGTTTAAAAAGATAAATTCCTTTATTACACATTCCCCAGTTGTGCATATTAATATACTTTTTATCTCTGTGATTACCTTGTATTTAAGTGTCTGCAGACTGCCCCCTTATCTCAGTTCTTTTGACAGACTTGCCTTTTAGCCAATCTGTGCTGACTCATAAATAACTCCATGGGAATTTTATCTATATGGAACACATGAACTAGCACTGTCTAGCTGTAAAAAAACTGTCAATATTTCTCCTACATTGGTGTATCCGGTCCACGGCTTCATCCTTACTTGTGGGATATTCTCATTCCCTACAGGAAATGGCAAAGAGAGCACACAGCAAAGCTGTCCATATAGCCCCCCCTCTCGCTCGGCCCCCCCAGTCATTCTCTTTGCCGCTCTGAACAAGTAGCATCTCCACGGGGATGGTAAAGAGTATGTGGTGTTAGTTGTTGTTTTTATTTCTTCTATCAAGAGTTTGTTATTTTAAAATATTGCCGATTTTTAACAGAAATCTTCATCACTTTCTGTTGTAGAGTAAATAGTACAAGAGGAGTATGATTTTAGCACCAGTAACTAAAATCCATTGCTGTTCCCACGCAGGACTGTTGAAACCAGCAAACTTCAGTTGGGGGGAACAGTTTGCTGGCTTATCTGCTTAAGGTATGATCAGTCATTTTTCTAACAAGACCAAGTAATGCTAGAAGACTGTCAGTTATCCCTTCTGGGATAGGTAAGCCATTTTCTTAGACTCAGGAACAGAATTAAGCCTTATAACTAGGGCTCTATGCTGGTTGACACTATTGTGGGCTAAGTCGATTTCTTTTTAACATGTTTATGTGACATTTTAAGTGTTTTTCAGACTTTGAAACACTTTTGGGGAATTATATTACGCCTGGCAGTTGTTTAGACACCTAATCTTGTCAGAAAGGCCTCTTCACTCTGGAATGCAGAGGGAGGAGGCCTCGTTTTCGCGCCTCAGTTGCGCAGTTGCTTTTCACTAGGCAGTTCATGCAGCTTCACGTGGAGTGTCCAGAGGCTTGGAAAAGAACTTCAGAGAGACTTATTACTTATTTGAATAACCCCTAAGGAAGGTAAACGCCGCAGTAAACACTGTGGCATGGGACTGTAGTGTTTTTAACCAGTTAATTGCTACTATTAGCTCCGGTTTGGGCATTAAAGGGTTAATTTGTCTGAAAATTGGTGTGCAATACTTTCAAAGCATTACGACACTGTGGTGAAAAATTCATAAAAATCGGATATTTCTTTGATGTATTTCTGACATTTCAGTAATAAAGTGTGTACTTTTATTATTTAAAGAGACAGTAACGGTTTTGTATAACATAACTTTTATTGCATTAAAGTTTTACCTAAGTCTGTCTAACATGTCTGTGCCTTCAGATAGCCTATGTTCTGTGTGTGTAAAGGCCAAGGTGGTTCCCCCATTAAATGTATGTGTGAAGTGTGCCATAGCTTCCAAACAGATAAAGTACAGTACTGTCACATTTAAAGATGTTGCCCAAGATGATTCTTTAAATGAAGGTAGTGGGGATAGTTCATTATCCTCTCCTTCTGTGTCAACACCAGCTTTGCCCGCGCATGCGATACCTAGTACATCTAGCGCGCCAATGGCTGTCACTATGCAGCAATTAGCAGCAGTAATGGATAATTCTCTAGCAGCCTTTTTATCCAAACTGCCAGCTTTTCCTAGAAAGCGTGATTGCTCAGTTTTAAATACAGAGGATGAGCAAGCAGACGCAGAGGATAATTTATCTGTTGTGCCCTCACATCTGAGTTGGCTGTGAGGGAGGGCCTGTCTGAGGGGGAAATTTCTGACACAGGAAAAATTTCTCAGCAGGCAGAGCCTGATACCATTGCATTTAAATTTAAGCTAGAACACCTCCGCGCTCTACTTAAGGAGGTGCTAGCGACACTTGATGATTGTGATCCTTTGGTGATTCAGGAGAAATTGTGTAAAATGGACAAATTTTTAGAGGTTCCAGTGCACTCTGATGAGTTTCCGATACCCAAGAGGGCGGCGGATATAGTGACTAAGGAGTGGGAGAAGCCAGGGGTACCTTTTGTTCCCACTCCTATATTTAAGAAAATGTTCCCCATTGTTGACCCCAGAAGGGACGCATGGCAGACGGTCCCTAAGGTAGAGGGGGCAGTTTCAACGTTAGCCAAGCGCACAACTATACCAATAGAGGACAGTTGCGCTTTCAAAGATCCTATGGATAAAAAATTAGAAGGGTTGCTTAAGAAGATCTTTGTTCAGCAAGGTTTCCTTCTTCAACCAATTTTGTGCATTATTCCTGTCACCACGGCGGCGTCTTTTTGGTTCGATGAACTAGAAAATTCGCTCCAGAAGGAGACTCCATATGATGAAGTCATGGACAGAATTCACGCACTGAAGTTGGCTAATTCCTTTATTTTAGATGCCGCTTTTCAATTAGCTAAACTAGCTGCGAAAAATTCAGGTTTTGCAATAGTGGCGCGCAGAGCGCTTTGGCTAAAATCTTGGTCGGCGGATGTGTCGTCCAAAACAAAATTACTTAATATTCCTTTCAAGGGTAAGACCCTATTCGGACCAGAATTGAAAGAGATTATTTCAGACATCACTGGGGGAAAGGGCCATGCCCTTCCACAGGATAGACCTTTCAAAGCAAAAAATAAGTCTAATTTTCGTAATTTCAGGAACCGACCGGCTCCTAGCTCTACAGCCTCTAGACAAGAGGGTAACGCATCCCAGCCCAAACCAGCATGGAAACCATTGCAAGGCTGGAACAAGGGGAAACAGGCCAAAAAGCCTGCTCCTGCTACCAAATCAGCATGAAAGGATAGCCCCCGATCCGGGACCGGATCAAGTAGGGGGCAGACTCTCTCTCTCTTTGCTCAGGCTTGGGCAAGAGATGTCCCAGACCCCTGGGCGATAGAGATGGTCTCTCAGGGGTATCTCCTAGAATTCAAGGACCTTCCCCCAAAGGGAAGGTTTCACATGTCTCGCTTGTCTTTAGACCAGACAAAGAGACGGGCATTCTTACATTGTGTAGAAGACCTTTTAAAAATGGGAGTGATACAACCAGTTCCAAAAGCAGGAAGTCTTGATAAAGGCGCATACCCAGCGCTGAAACGCGTAGATTTTATAATCTAGTGTGATCGAATTTGGCTCCAGCAAGAAAACCACACAAACCACTATTGCACCACTCCCCCAACGACCCGGCTATCCGATTGGACCTCCGAGAACCACGTGACGACTTTGTGTAAACGTCAGGGTAGGAAGGACTGACCGGGAAATTCAAAGGTGAGACGCTCACAAATTATCACAGCTACACGGCAACACGCCGAACGGAGACGCCATCCCGGGTCAATAACAACCTTCCCATAACCCACGGAATTGGAAGAGGAGGTAAGGGATATCGGTAGTCCGGTAGGGGTGAGCATCATAAGAACTTTGCATATTTTATTTCATTAACGGGATACTATAAGCTACGTAAACAGGAAGTTAGCTCCTTGGATCCCTACAAATAGTTGTGGCCACAACTTTTAATCTTTTATATGTCATGCTGAACTGTAATTGTGATATCTTTTCAAGGACATAATTTGTCAAGGACTCAATTTGTACGGACAAGTGTGTCCATAACATATCAGCCAGCCTAGTGCGTCTTTTCTGTCTATGCTGACAAGCAATTTTAATGGCACAGTGCATTATTTGATTTGATCTATATAATTGTTCATTTTATTTGTTCGCATATTTGTTTTAAACTAACCTGGATGTATCTGTACAACAGATTTATTATCTATTTGTAGTAAAATATATTTTACTCATTATACGCACCTGTCTTTTCTTCTGTTAAGTGTGATCAGTCCACGGGTCATCATTACTTCTGGGATATTACTCCTCCCCAACAGGAAGTGCAAGAGGATTCACCCAGCAGAGCTGCATATAGCTCCTCCCCTCTACGTCACTCCCAGTCATTCTCTTGCACCCAACGACTAGATAGGATGTGTGAGAGGACTATGGTGATTATACTTA
This sequence comes from Bombina bombina, assembly GCF_027579735.1. Taxonomy (NCBI): domain Eukaryota; kingdom Metazoa; phylum Chordata; class Amphibia; order Anura; family Bombinatoridae; genus Bombina; species Bombina bombina. The sequence continues at coordinate 90,959,346 of NC_069510.1, forward strand.
GTTTTATATCTTCAATCAAAAGTTTGCTATTTTAAAATAGCACCGGAGTGTGTTATTATCTCTCTGGCAGAGTTTGAAGAAGAATCTACCAGAGTTTTTGTTATGATTTTAGCCGGAGTAGTTAAGATCATATTGCTGTTTCTCGGCCATCTGAGGAGAGGTAAACTTCAGATCAGGGGACAGCGGGCAGCTGAATCTGCATAGAGGTATGTAGCAGTTTTTATTTTCTGACAATGGAATTGATGAGAAAATCCTGCCATACCGATATAATGTCATGTATGTATACTTTACACTTCAGTATTCTGGGGAATGGTACTTCACTAGAATTACACTGTATGAAATACATAAAGCTGTTTAATAACTAGAGATTATGTTTAACGTTTTTGCTGGAATGTAAAATCGTTTTCATTTGCTGAGGTACTGAGTGAATAAATGTTTGGGCACTATTTTTCCACTTGGCAGTTGCTTAATCTGTTTTTCTGACAGTTTCTGTTCTCCCTCACTGCTATGTGTGAGGGGGAGGGGCCGTTTTTTGGCGCTTTTACTACTCATCAAATATTTCAGTCAGCAACTCATTGTATTCCCTGCATGATCCGGTTCATCTCTACAGAGCTCAGGGGTCTTCAAAACTTATTTTGAGGGAGGTAATTTCTCTCAGCAGAGCTGTGAGAATTATAGTTTGACTGAGATGAAAAACGTTTATTCTGTGATTTGTTTCCTGCTTTCAGAATTTGTTATCTTTGCTAATGGGATTAAACCTTTGCTAAAGTTGTGTTGTTTACAAGGATTGAGTCTATAACTGTTTCAATTTATTAATTTTCAACTGTCATAAATCTTCTGTGCTTCTTAAAGGCACAGTACGTTTTAATATTATTCTAATTGAATTGTATTTCCAAGTTGCAAGTTTATTTGCTAGTGTGTTAAACATGTCTGATTCAGAGGATGATACCTGTGTCATTTGTTGCAATGCCAAAGTGGAGCCCAATAGAAATTTATGTACTAACTGTATTGATGCTACTTTAAATAAAAGTCAATCTGTACAAATTGAACAAATTTCACCAAACAACGAGGGGAGAGTTATGCCGACTAACTCGCCTCACGTGTCAGTACCTACATCTCCCGCTCAGAGGGAGGTGCGTGATATTGTAGCGCCGAGTACATCTGGGCGGCCATTACAAATCACATTACAGGATATGGCTACTGTTATGACTGAGGTTTTGGCTAAATTACCAGAACTAAGAGGTAAGCGTGATCACTCTGGGGTGAGAACAGAGTGCGCTGATAATATTAGGGCCATGTCAGACACTGCGTCACAGGTGGCAGAACATGAGGACGGAGAACTTCATTCTGTGGGTGACGGTTCTGATCCAAACAGACTGGATTCAGATATTTCAAATTTTAAATTTAAACTGGAAAACCTCCGTGTATTACTAGGGGAGGTGTTAGCGGCTCTGAATGATTGTAACACAGTTGCAATACCAGAGAAAATGTGTAGGTTGGATAAATATTTTGCGGTACCGACGAGTACTGAGGTTTTTCCTATACCTAAGAGACTTACTGAAATTGTTACTAAGGAGTGGGATAGACCCGGTGTGCCGTTCTCACCCCCTCCGATATTTAGAAAAATGTTTCCAATAGACGCCACCACAAGGGACTTATGGCAAACGGTCCCTAAGGTGGAGGGAGCAGTTTCTACCTTAGCTAAGCGTACCACTATCCCGGTGGAGGATAGCTGTGCTTTTTCAGATCCAATGGATAAAAAGTTAGAGGGTTACCTTAAGAAAATGTTTGTTCAACAAGGTTTTATATTGCAACCCCTTGCATGCATTGCGCCGATCACGGCTGCAGCGGCATTCTGGATTGAGTCTCTGGAAGAGAACATTGGTTCAGCTACTCTGGACGACATTACGGACAGGCTTAGAGTCCTTAAACTAGCTAATTCATTCATTTCGGAGGCCGTAGTACATCTTACTAAACTTACGGCGAAGAATTCAGGATTCGCCATTCAGGCACGCAGGGCGCTGTGGCTAAAATCCTGGTCAGCTGATGTTACTTCTAAGTCTAAATTGCTTAATATACCTTTCAAAGGGCAGACCTTATTCGGGCCCGGGTTGAAAGAGATTATCGCTGACATTACAGGAGGTAAAGGCCATGCCCTGCCTCAGGACAAAGCCAAAGCCAGGACTAGACAGTCTAATTTTCGTTCCTTTCGTAATTTCAAAGCAGGAGCAGCATCAACTTCCTCTGCACCAAAACAGGAAGGAGCTGTTGCTCGCTACAGACAAGGCTGGAAACCTAACCAGTCCTGGAACAAGGGCAAGCAGACTAGGAAACCTGCTGCTGCCCCTAAAACAGCATGAATTGAGGGCCCCCGATCCGGGATCGGATCTAGTGGGGGGCAGACTTTCTCTCTTCGCCCAGGCTTGGGCAAGAGATGTTCAGGATCCCTGGGCGCTAGAGATAATATCTCAGGGATACCTTCTGGACTTCAAATACTCTCCTCCAAGAGAGAGATTTCATCTGTCAAGATTGTCAACAATCCAGACAAAGAAAGAGGCGTTTCTACGCTGCGTACAAGAGCTCTTGTTAATGGGAGTAATCCATCCAGTTCCACGATCGGAACAGGGACAGGGGTTTTACTCAAATCTGTTTGTGGTTCCCAAAAAAGAGGGAACTTTCAGACCAATCCTGGACTTAAAGATCCTAAACAAATTCCTAAGAGTTCCATCGTTCAAGATGGAGACTATTCGGACAATTTTACCTATGATCCAAGAGGGTCAATACATGACCACTGTAGATTTAAAAGATGCTTACCTTCACATACCGATTCACAAAGATCATTATCGGTACCTAAGGTTTGCCTTCCTAGACAGGCATTACCAGTTTGTGGCTCTTCCATTCGGATTGGCTACAGCTCCAAGAATCTTCACAAAGGTTCTGGGTGCTCTTCTGGCGGTACTAAGACCGCGGGGGAATCTCGGTAGCTCCATACCTAGACGACATTCTGATACAAGCTTCAAGCTTTCAAACTGCCAAGTCTCATACAGAGTTAGTGCTGGCATTTCTAAGGTCACATGGATGGAAGGTGAACGAAAAGAAAAGTTCACTCGTTCCACTCACAAGAGTTCCCTTCCTGGGGACTCTTATAGATTCTGTAGAAATGAAGATTTACCTGACAGAGGACAGGCTAACAAGACTTCAAAGTGCTTGCCGCACCCTTCATTCCATTCAACACCCGTCAGTGGCTCAATGCATGGAGGTAATCGGCTTAATGGTAGCGGCAATGGACATAGTACCCTTTGCACGCTTACACCTCAGACCACTGCAACTGTGCATGCTAAGTCAGTGGAATGGGGATTACTCAGACTTATCCCCTTCTCTGAATCTGGATCAAGAGACCAGAAATTCTCTTCTATGGTGGCTTTCTCGGCCACATCTGTCCAGGGGGATGCCATTCAGCAGACCAGACTGGACAATTGTAACAACAGACGCCAGCCTTCTAGGTTGGGGTGCCGTCTGGAATTCTCTGAAGGCTCAGGGACAATGGAGTCAGGAGGAGAGTCTCCTGCCAATAAACATTCTGGAATTGAGAGCAGTTCTCAATGCCCTCCTGGCTTGGCCCCAGTTGACAACTCGGGGGTTCATCAGGTTTCAGTCGGACAACATCACGACTGTAGCTTACATCAACCATCAGGGAGGGACAAGAAGCTCCCTAGCTATGATGGAAGTATCAAAGATAATTCGCTGGGCAGAGTCTCACTCTTGCCACCTGTCAGCAATCCACATCCCGGGAGTGGAGAACTGGGAGGCGGATTTCTTAAGTCGTCAGACTTTTCATCCGGGGGAGTGGGAACTTCATCCGGAGGTCTTTGCCCAAATACTTCGACGTTGGGGCAAACCAGAGATAGATCTCATGGCGTCTCGACAGAACGCCAAGCTTCCGCGTTACGGGTCCAGATCCAGGGATCCAGGAGCAGTCCTGATAGATGCTCTGACAGCACCTTGGGACTTCAGGATGGCTTACGTGTTTCCACCCTTCCCGTTGCTTCCTCGATTGATTGCCAGAATCAAACAAGAGAGAGCATCAGTGATTCTAATAGCACCTGCGTGGCCACGCAGGACTTGGTATGCAGACCTGGTGGACATGTCATCCTGTCCACCTTGGTCTCTACCTCTGAAACAGGACCTTCTGATACAGGGTCCCTTCAAACATCAAAATCTAACTTCTCTGAAGCTGACTGCTTGGAAATTGAACGCTTGATTTTATCAAGACGTGGGTTTTCTGAGTCAGTTATTGATACCTTAATACAGGCTAGGAAACCTGTTACCAGAAAGATTTACCATAAGATATGGCGTAAATACCTATATTGGTGTGAATCCAAAGGTTACTCTTGGAGTAAGGTTAGGATTCCTAGGATATTGTCTTTTCTACAAGAAGGTTTAGAAAAGGGTTTATCTGCTAGTTCATTAAAGGGACAGATCTCAGCTCTGTCCATCCTGTTACACAAACGTCTGTCAGAAGTTCCTGACGTCCAGGCTTTTTGTCAGGCTTTGGCCAGGATTAAGCCTGTGTTTAAAACTGTTGCTCCACCATGGAGTTTAAACCTTGTTCTTAATGTTTTACAGGGCGTTCCGTTTGAACCCCTTCATTCCATTGATATAAAGTTGTTATCTTGGAAAGTTCTATTTTTAATGGCTATTTCCTCGGCTCGAAGAGTCTCTGAATTATCAGCCTTACATTGTGATTCTCCTTATTTGATTTTTCATTCGGATAAGGTAGTCCTGCGTACTAAACCTGGGTTCTTACCTAAGGTAGTTACTAACAGGAATATCAATCAAGAGATTGTTGTTCCTTCTTTATGCCCAAATCCTTCTTCAAAGAAGGAACGTCTACTGCACAACCTAGATGTAGTCCGTGCTCTAAAATTTTACTTACAGGCAACTAAGGAATTTTGACAAACGTCTTCTTTGTTTGTCATTTACTCTGGGCAGAGGAGAGGTCAAAAAGCTTCCGCTACCTCTCTTTCTTTTTGGCTTCGTAGCATAATTCGTTTAGCTTATGAGACTGCTGGACAGCAGCCTCCTGAAAGAATTACAGCTCATTCTACTAGAGCTGTGGCTTCCACTTGGGCCTTCAAGAATGAGGCCTCTGTTGAACAGATTTGCAAGGCTGCAACTTGGTCTTCGCTTCATACTTTTTCCAAATTTTACAAATTTGACACTTTTGCTTCATCGGAGGCTATTTTTGGGAGAAAGGTTCTTCAGGCAGTGGTTCCTTCTGTATAAAGAGCCTGCCTATCCCTCCCGTCATCCGTGTACTTTTGCTTTGGTATTGGTATCCCAGAAGTAATGATGACCCGTGGACTGATCACACTTAACAGAAGAAAACATAATTTATGCTTACCTGATAAATTCCTTTCTTCTGTAGTGTGATCAGTCCACGGCCCGCCCTGTTTTTAAGGCAGGTAAATATTTTTTAATTTATACTCCAGTCACCACTTCACCCTTGGCTTTTCCTTTCTCGTTGGTCCTTGGTCGAATGACTGGGAGTGACGTAGAGGGGAGGAGCTATATGCAGCTCTGCTGGGTGAATCCTCTTGCACTTCCTGTTGGGGAGGAGTAATATCCCAGAAGTAATGATGACCCGTGGACTGATCACACTACAGAAGAAAGGAATTTATCAGGTAAGCATAAATTATGTTTTTTCTGCACATTACACATCGCTTTTCTCCGCTATTTGAATATTGCTTTATTATAGCATTGCTATCTTGTATCACAGTGTATACATACACCAATTTGTATCACATCACATTGCACACCAATTTGATACATATCCTACTGAGTAATCTCCCACAATATATATTGTCTAAAATCACGGATAACCACACACATTATAGGCTGCCAGTAATGAGCCTTTAAATATATATTAAATATTTACATTTCACGAATAGAAACCACATTATTAGCTATTAGCTATAGATAGTCCCACTCACAGCTCTGATTTGAGCGCACCCCTCCCCCATTTGTTTTACAGTTCCAAAAGCAGAACAGGGACTGGGTTTTTACTCAAACCTGTTTGTAGTTCCCAAAAAGGAGGGAACGTTCAGGCCAATTCTGGACTTAAAAATTCTAAACAAATTCCTCAGAGTTCCATCGTTCAAAATGGAAACAATTCGAACAATTCTACCTATGATCCAGGAGGGTCAATACATGACTACCGTGGACCTAAAGGATGCATACCTGCATATTCCAATCCACGAAGTTCACCATCAGTTCCTAAGGTTCGCTTTCCTGGACAAGCATTATCAGTTTGTGGCTCTTCCCTTCGGATTGGCCACTGCCCCAAGAATTTTCACAAAGGTGTTAGGGTCCCTTCTAGCGGTGCTAAGGCCAAGGGGCATTGCGGTAGCACCTTACCTAGACGACATCTTAATTCAGGCGTCGTCCTTCCACAAAGCGAAGGCTCATACGGATATTGTTCTAGCCTTTCTAAGGTCTCACGGTTGGAAGGTAAACGTAGAAAAGAGTTCCCTGTCTCCATCCACAAGGGTTCCCTTCCTGGGAACGATAATAGACTCGGTAGAAATGAAGATTTTTCTGACAGAGGTCAGGAAGTTAAAACTTTTAAACACTTGTCGAGTTCTTCAAACCATCCCTCAGCCCTCCATAGCTCAGTGCATGGAAGTAATAGGACTAATGGTTGCGACAATGGACGTGGTTCCATTTGCCCTAATTCATTTAAGACCACTGCAACTGTGCATGCTCAAACAGTGGAATGGGGATTATGCAGATTTGTCTCCCCAGATACAAATGGACCAGAAAACCAGAGAATCGCTCCTCTGGTGGTTGTCTCAGGATCACCTGTCTCAGGGAATGAGTTTCCGCAGACCAGAATGGGTCATTGTCACGACCGACGCCAGTCTTTTAGGCTGGGGCGCGGTCTGGGACTCCCTGAAAGCTCAGGGTCTATGGTCTCGGGAACAATCTCTTCTCCCGATAAACATTTTAGAACTGAGAGCGATATTCAATGCGCTCCTGGCATGGCCTCAACTAGCGGAGGCCAAATTCATAAGATTTCAGTCGGACAACATGACGACTGTAGCGTACATCAATCATCAAGGGGGAACAAGGAGTTCCCTGGCGATGAGGGAGGTATCCAGGATCATCAATTGGGCAGAGGATCACTCTTGCCACCTATCAGCAATTCACATCCCAGGTGTAGACAACTGGGAAGCGGATTATCTGAGTCGTCAGACTTTCCATCCGGGGGAGTGGGAACTTCATCCAGAGGTTTTTGCCCAGTTAACTCGGCTATGGGGCATTCCAGATCTGGATCTGATGGCGTCTCGGCAGAACTCCAAGGTTCCACGCTACGGGTCCAGGGATCCCAAGGCCACATTGGTAGATGCCTTAGTGGCGCCTTGGTCGTTCAATCTAGCTTATGTCTTTCCACCGTTTCCTCTCCTCCCCAGGCTAGTAGCCAGGATCAAACAGGAGAAGGCTTGGGTAATTCTAATAGCTCCTGCGTGGCCACGCAGGACTTGGTATGCAGACCTGGTGAATATGTCATCGGCTCCACCATGGAAGCTACCTTTGAGACAGGACCTTCTAGTGCAAGGTCCATTCGAACATCCAAACCTAGTTTCTCTGCAACTGACTGCTTGGAGATTGAACGCTTGATTCTATCTAAGCGTGGGTTTTCTGAATCAGTTACAGATACTATGGTGCAGGCTAGAAAGCCTGTAACCAGGAGAATTTACCATAAGATATGGCAGAAATATCTCTGTGGGTTACTCATGGAGTAAAATTAGGATTCCAAGGATACATTCCTTTCTCCAAGAGGGATTGGCGAAAGGTCTGTCGGCTAGTTCTCTAAAAGGACAGATATCTGCTCTGTCTGTCTTGTTGCACAAACGTCTGGCAGCCGTGCCAGATGTTCAGGCGTTCGTACAGGCGTTAGTCAGAATCAAGCCAGTCTACAGACCTGTGACTCCTCCTTGGAGTCTAAATTTAGTTCTTTCAGTTCTTCAAGGGGTTCCGTTTGAACCTTTACATTCCATAGATATTAAGTTACTATCTTGGAAAGTTTTGTTTTTGGTTGCTATTTCTTCTGCTAGAAGAGTTTCTGAATTGTCTGCTTTGCAGTGTAATTCACCCTATCTGGTGTTTCATACAGATAAGGTAGTTTTACGTACCAAGCCTGGTTTTCTTCCAAAAAGTGGTTTCTAATAGAAATATTAACCAGGAAATAGTTGTTCCTTCTGTGTCCTAATCCAGTTTCTATAAAGGAACGTTTGTTACACAATCTAGATGTGGTTCGTGCATTAAAATTCTATCTAGAAGCAACAAAGGATTTCAGACAGACATCATCCTTGTTTGTCGTCTATTCTGGTAAAAGGAGAGTTCAGAAAGCTACTGCTACCTCTCTTTCCTTCTGGCTCCTGAACGAATTACAGCTCACTCTACTAGAGCTGTGGCTTCCACATGGGCTTTCAAGAATGAGGCTTCTGTTGAACAGATCTGTAAGGCAGCGACGTGGTCTTCTCTGCATACATTTGCCAAATTTTACAAATTCGATACTTATGCTTCTTCGGAGGCTATTTTTGGGAGAAAGGTTTTACAAGCAGTGGTGCCTTCCGTTTAGGTTACCTGACTTGTTCCCTCCCTTCATCCGTGTCCTAAAGCTTTGGTATTGGTTCCCACAAGTAAGGATGAAGCCGTGGACCGGATACACCAATGTAGGAGAAAACTGAATTTATGTTTACCTGATAAATTTCTTTCTCCTACGGTGTATCCGGTCCACGGCCCGCCCTGGCATTTAGTCAGGTTTATTTATTTATTTATTTTTTTTTTTTTTAACACTACAGTCACCACTGCACCCTATGGTTCTCCTTTTTCTCCTAACCATCGGTCGAATGACTGGGGGGCGGAGCTAGAGGGGGGGCTATATGGACAGCTTTGCTGTGTGCTCTCTTTGCCATTTCCTGTAGGGAATGAGAATATCCCACAAGTAAGGATGAAGCCGTGGACCGGATACACCGTAGGCGAAAGAAATTTATCCGGTAAACATAAATTCTGTTTTTCTGAGATAAAAGGTGGCCTTCAAAGACTTAGAAATCAATTTGAGTCTATCGGAATTTAGCATTGAACAAAGAATACCAAGAGGACACAGTAAATTTGATAATGAAAGAAATTGGGAAACCGGTTTAATTTGCATGCCCTATCTAAATCATGAAAGTTTAATTTTTAATTGACTGTCCCTTTTTAAGTAAATTATGATTAATCTTTTGGTTCCTAGTTTTAGTTTACATTTATGTTTAACTTGTTTCAATATCACTCGAATGTCAAAATATTGAAAATTAAATCACCTTTCAATTACTGCATTGTTAAGCTATTTCCTCTTATGAATAGTTAAAAACAAATAATTTAGAAAGGCCATATTGAAAATACAGGCCCCAAAGTAGAAGCTTAATGCAACAAGTGTGATTAAACCTGTTATTACTGACACACAAGTTAGAAAACCTGTGATCATTGGGGGGGGAAATTGAGTACACCTGTTATTTCCAATTAGCCTAATTGCATAAACATGCTTATAAAATGTATTTCTCTTTCAAGGTGTATCCAGTCCACGGATTCATCCTTTACTTGTGGGATATACTCATTCCCTACAGGAAGTGGCAAAGAGAGCACACAGCAGAGCTGTCCATATAGCTCCCCCTCTAGCTCCACCCCCCCCCCCTCGTCATTCTCTTTGCCGGCTCTAAGCACTAGGGTCTCTCTACGGGAGGGTAAAGTGAATGTGGTGTTAAATTGTGTTTCTCCAACATAGGTGTGTCCGGTCCACGGCGTCATCCTTACTTGTGGGATATTCTCTTCCCCAACAGGAAATGGCAAAGAGCCCAGCAAAGCTGGTCACATGATCCCTCCTAGGCTCCGCCTACCCCAGTCATTCTCTTTGCCGTTGTACAGGCAACATCTCCACGGAGATGGCTTAGAGTTTTTTAGTGTTTAACAAGGTTAAGATTCCTAGGATTCTATCCTTCCTTCAAGAAGGATTGGACAAAGGATTATCTGCTAGTTCCCTGAAGGGACAGATTTCTGCCTTGTCGGTATTACTTCACAAAAAGCTGGCAGCTGTGCCAGATGTTCAAGCCTTTGTTCAGGCTCTGGTTAGAATCAAGCCTGTTTACAAACCTTTGACTCCTCCTTGGAGTCTCAATTTAGTTCTTTCAGTTCTTCAGGGGGTTCCGTTTGAACCCTTACATTCCGTTGATATTAAGTTATTATCTTGGAAAGTTTTGTTTTTAGTTGCGATTTCTTCTGCTAGAAGAGTCTCAGAATTATCTGCTCTGCAGTGTTCTCCTCCTTATCTGGTGTTCCATGCAGATAAGGTGGTTTTACGTACTAAACCTGGTTTTCTTCCAAAAGTTGTTTCTAACAAAAACATTAACCAGGAGATTATCGTACCTTCTCTGTGTCCAAAACCAGTTTCAAAGAAGGAACGTTTGTTGCACAATTTGGATGTTGTTCGCGCTCTAAAATTCTATTTAGATGCTACAAAGGATTTTAGACAAACATCTTCCTTGTTTGTTGTTTATTCAGGTAAAAGGAGAGGTCAAAAAGCAACTTCTACCTCTCTCTCTTTTTGGATTAAAAGCATCATCAGATTGGCTTACGAGACTGCCGGACGGCAGCCTCCCGAAAGAATCACAGCTCATTCCACTAGGGCTGTGGCTTCCACATGGGCCTTCAAGAACGAGGCTTCTGTTGATCAGATATGTAGGGCAGCGACTTGGTCTTCACTGCACACTTTTACCAAATTTTACAAGTTTGATACTTTTGCTTCTTCTGAGGCTATTTTTGGGAGAAAGGTTTTGCAAGCCGTGGTGCCTTCCATTTAGGTGACCTGATTTGCTCCCTCCCTTCATCCGTGTCCTAAAGCTTTGGTATTGGTTCCCACAAGTAAGGATGACGCCGTGGACCGGACACACCTATGTTGGAGAAAACAGAATTTATGTTTACCTGATAAATTTCTTTCTCCAACGGTGTGTCCGGTCCACGGCCCGCCCTGGTTTTTTTAATCAGGTCTGATATTTTATTTTCTTTAACTACAGTCACCACGGTACCATATGGTTTCTCCTATGCAAATATTCCTCCTTAACGTCGGTCGAATGACTGGGGTAGGCGGAGCCTAGGAGGGATCATGTGACCAGCTTTGCTGGGCTCTTTGCCATTTCCTGTTGGGGAAGAGAATATCCCACAAGTAAGGATGACGCCGTGGACCGGACACACCGTTGGAGAAAGAAATTTATCAGGTAAACATAAATTCTGTTTTTTTATTTGATTAAAGTGTTTTCCAAGCCTGCTTGTGTATGCTACTAGTCTGTTAAACATGTTTGACACTAAGGAAAATCCTTGTTCAATGTGTTTTGAAGCCATGGTGGAACCCCCTCTCAGAATGTGTCCCAAATACACTAATATGTCTATACACTTTAAAGATCATATTGTTGCACTTAAAAGTGTGGCCCTAGATGATTCCCGGACTGAAGGTAATGAGGATAGTCCGTCTACCTCTCCCCATGTGTCACAACCAGTTATGCCCGCTCAAGCGATGCCTAGTACCTCTAGTGCGTCTGCCCCTATTACATTGCAACAACTAGCGACAGTCATGGATAATTCCCTTGTGGCCTTTCTATCCAAACTGCCAGTTTTTCCTGCAAAGCGCGATAGCTCTGTTTTAAGAACAGATTATGAGCAGTCTGAAGCTTTGGTAGTCTTATCTGATGTGCCCTCACAACGCTCTGAAGTGGGGGTGAGGGATTTGATGTCTGAGGGAGAAATTTCCGATTCAGGAAAGGTTTCTCATCAGGCAGAGTCAGATTCATTAGCGTTTAAATTGGAACACCTCCGCGTATTGCTCAGGGAGGTATTAGCTACTCTGGATGATTGTGACCCTATGGTGGCCCCAGAGAAGTTGTGTAAAATGGACAAGTACCTAGAGGTCCCCGTATACACTGATGCATTTCCGATCCCTAAGAGGGTTGCGGATATTGTTACTAGGGAGTGGGACAGGTCCCTTTTGTTCCCCCCCCCCCCCTATTTTTAAGAAAATGTTCCCCATAACTGACCCCAGGCGGGATTCGTGGCAGACGGTCCCTAAGGTAGAGGGGGCTGTTTCTTCGCTTGCTAAACGCACAACCATACCAATTGGAGACAGTTGTGCTTTTAAAGATCCTATGGATAAAAAGTTAGGATTACTTAAGAAACTTTTTGTTAAACAAGGTTTTCTTCTCCAATCTATTGCCTGCATTATTCCGGTAACTACTGCAGCGGGTTTCTGGTTTGAGGCGCTGGAGGAGTCGCTCCAGACTGAGACCTCATATGACGAAATTATGGATAGAATTAAGGCTCTAAAGCTGGCTAATTCTTTTATCACAGATGCCGCTTTGCAATTAGCTAAGTTAGCGGCAAAAAATTCAGATTTCGCCATTATGGCACGCAGAGCGCTTTGGCTCAAGTCATGGTCGGCCGATGTGTCGTCAAAATCCAAATTATTAAATATCCCTTTCAAAGGAAAGACCCTTTTCGGGCCAGAATTGAAAGAGATTATTTCAGAAATCACCGGGGGAAAGGGTCATGCTCTCCCTCAGGACAAGCCCTTTAAGGCTAAAAACAAAGCTAATTTTCGTTCCTTTCGTAATTTTAGGAGCGGTCCCACTTCAGCCTCTACAGCTGCAAAGCAAGAGGGTAACGCTTCACAGCCCAAGGCAACCTGGAAGCCTTACCAGGGCTGGAACAAGGGTAAACAGGCCAAGAAGCCTGCAGCTGCTACCAAGACAGCATGAAGGGGTAGCCCCCGATCCAGGACCGGATCTAGTAGGGGGCAGACATTCTCTCTTCGCTCAGGCCTTGTCAAGAGATGTTCACGATCCCTGGGCATTAGAGATTGTTACCCAGGGATATCTTCTAGAATTCAAGGACTCCCCTCCAAGGGGAAGGTTCCACATTTCTCGTCTGTCTACAGACCAGACAAAGAAAGAGGCGTTCTTACGCTGTGTAGAAGATTTACATACAATGGGAGTGATATACCCAGTTCCAATTGCAGAACAAGGACTGGGTTTTTACTCAAACCTGTTTGTGGTTCCCAAAAAAATAAGGAACTTTCAGACCAATCCTGGATCTAAATATTCTAAACAGATTCCTCAGAGTCCCATCATTCAAGATGGAGACCATTCGGACAATCTTACCTATGATCCAGGAAGGTCAATATATGACTACCGTGGATCTAAAGGATGCGTACCTGCATATCCCTATCCACAAAGATCATCATCAGTTCCTCAGGTTCGCTTTTCTAGACAAGCATTACCAGTTTGTGGCTCTTCCATTCGGTTTAGCCACTGCTCCCAGAATTTTCACAAAGGTGCTAGGGTCCCTTCTGGCGGTTCTAAGACCGCGGGGCATAGCAGTGGCGCCTTATTTGGACGACATCTTAATTCAGGCGCCGTCCTTTCACAGAGCCAAGGGTCACACGGAGATTGTATTGGCCTTTCTGAGGTCTCACGGGTGGAAGGTAAACATCAAAAAGAGTTCTCTGTCCCCACTAACAAGGGTTTCCTTCCTAGGAACACTAATAGATTCGGTAGAAATGAAAATATTTCTGACGGAGGTCAGAAAGTTGAAACTTTTAACTACTTGCCGAGTTCTTCATTCCATTCCTCTGCCATCTGTAGCTCAGTGCATGGAGGCAATCGGATTAATGGTAGCGGCAATGGACATAGTCCCTTTCGCTCGGCTACATCTCAGACCACTGCAACTATGCATGCTCAATCAGTGGAATGGGGATTATGCAGATTTGTCTCCTCAAATACAGTTGGACCAGGAAACCAGAGTTTCTCTTCTCTGGTGGTTGTCTCAGGATCACCTGTCTCAGGGAATATGTTTCCGCAGACCAGAGTGGATCATTGTAACGACCGACGCCAGTCTGTTAGGCTGGGGTGCAGTCTGGGACTCCCTGAAAGCTCAAGGCTTATGGTCTCAGGAAGAATCTCTTCTCCCGATAAACATTCTGGAACTGAGGGTGATATTCAACGCGCTTCAGGCATGGCCTCAACTAGCTGCGGCCAAATTCATCAGATTTCAGTCGGACAACATCACGACTAGCTTACATCAATCATCAGGGGGGAACAAAGAGTTCCCTAGCGATGAAGGAAGTAACCAAAATAATCAGGTGGGCTGAGGATCACTCCTGCCATCTCTCAGCAATTCACATACCAGGAGTAGACAACTGGGAGGCGGATTTTCTGAGTCGTCAGACTTTTCACCCGGGGGAGTGGGAACTCCACCCGGAGGTATTTGCCCAGCTGACTCAGCTATGGGGCATTCCAGAGTTGGATCTGATGGCGTCCCGTCAGAACACCAAGCTTCCTCTCTACGGATCCAGGTCCCGGGACCCCAAGGCGGCATTGATAGATGCTCTAGCAGCGCCTTGGTCCGTCAATCTGGCTTATGTTTTCCCACCGTTTCCTCTTCTCCCTCGTCTGGTCGCCAGAATCAAGCAGGAGAAGGCTTCAGTGATTTTGATAGCGCGTGCGTGGCCACGCAGGACTTGGTATGCAGACCTAGTGGACATGTCATCTACCCCACCATGGACACTGCCAATGAGGCAGGACCTTCTAATACAGGGTCCGTTCAAGCATCCAAATCTAATTTCTCTACGTCTGACTGCTTGGAGATTGAACGCTTAATTCTATCAAAGCGTGGGTTTTCTGAGTCAGTTATAGATACTCTGATTCAGGCTAGAAAGCCGGTCACTAGGAAAATCTACCATAAGATATGGCGGAAATATCTTTGTTGGTGTGAATCCAAGGGTTACTCATGGAGTACGATTAGGATTCCCAGGATATTGTCCTTTCTCCAAGACGGATTGGAGAAAGGATTGTCGGCTAGTTCTTTAAAGGAACAGATATCTGCTCTGTCTATCCTTTTACAAAAGTGTCTGGCAGAGGTACCAGACGTTCAAGCGTTTGCACAGGCTTTAGTCAGAATCAAGCTTGTCTATAAACCTGTGGCTCCTCCATGGAGTCAAAATCTAGTTCTTTCAGTTCTTCAAGGGGTTCCGTTTGAACCTTTACATTCCATAGATATTAAGTTGTTATCTTGGAGATTTTTGTTTTTGGTAGCTATCTCTTCTGCTCGAAGAGTCTCAGAATTATCTGCCTTACAGTGTGATTCACCTTACCTGGTGTTCCATGCAGATAAGGTAGTTTTGCGTACTAAACCTGTTTTTTTTCCTAAAGTTGTTTCTAACAAGAATATTAACCAGGAAATTGTTGTTCCTTCTCTGTGTCCCAATCCTTCTGTTGCACAATCTTGATGTAGTTCGTGCTCTAAAGTTCTATTTGCAAGCAACTAAGGATTTCAGAAAAACATCTTCCTTGTTTGTTATCTATTCTGGTAAGAG
The DNA here is from genome assembly GCF_027579735.1 of Bombina bombina. Lineage (NCBI taxonomy): Eukaryota > Metazoa > Chordata > Amphibia > Anura > Bombinatoridae > Bombina > Bombina bombina. Next base: position 90,974,806 of record NC_069510.1, read on the forward strand.
GAGAGGTCAGAAAGCGACTGCTACCTCTCCTTTTGGTTGAAAAGCATAATCCGTTTGGCCTATGAAACTGCTGGCCAGCAGCCTCCTGAAAGAATTACTGCTCATTCTACCAGAGCAGTGGCTTCCACATGGGCTTTCAAGAATGAGGCTTCTTTTGAACAGATTTGTAAGGCAGCAACTTGGTCTTCACTGCATACTTTTGCCAAATTTTACAAATTCGATACTTTTGCTTCTTTGGAGGCTATTTTTGGGAGAAAGGTTTTGCAAGCAGTGGTGCCTTCCGTTTAAGGTACCTGTCTTGTTCCCTCCCTTCATCCGTGTCCTAAAGCTTTGGTATTGGTATCCCACAAGTAAAGGATGAATCTGTGGACTGGATACACCTTGCAAGAGAAAACAGAATTTATGCTTACCTGATAAATTACTTTCTCTTGCGGTGTATCCAGTCCACGGCCCGCCCTGGCATTTAAGTCAGGTAAAACATTTTTGTTTAAACTACAGTCACCACTGCACCCTATGTTTTCTCCTTTTTCTTCCTAACCTTTGGTCGAATGACTTGGGGGGTGGAGCTAGAGAGGGAGCTATATGGACTTTTATAAAATAAAAGTGGGATATTGTGCAAAGTCTATCCACTTTATTTGTAGCAAAGAATATGGATTTTAAAAGATGTCTGTTTTGTGTGAGGTTTTTTTTGGTGGTGGTGGGGGGGGGGGGGGTTCTAGTCACAAATGAGTGCTTGATTTTGTAGAAGTTTACTTTTTTAAAGTACATTTTAGTCAGTGATCTCTTTGGTACATACCAAAGAATAACTATTTCTAAACATCTGTATAACTAACATTACTTTGTGTCCCTTTAGGTGTGACAAACACTGCTGGAATGAAGTCTCCCATTACTATTCTAACAACCAAGATGGTAACATCTGGCACAGGAACTCCAGCTAAAATAATAACTGCTATGCCAAAACTCACAACCAGCCATGGACAGCAGGGGTTAACTCAGGTAACAAATACACAAAAATTTACAGATTTCACTCCGCTTTTAAAGGGAAACTGCACGTTTTCATGATTCAGCTCATGAAATGTAAAACAACTTTCAATGGATCAAATCTAAGACAAAAATACAGGAAGCGCCACGTAAATTTGCTTACTTGACTGTATGCATAATTGCTAGAATAGACAAATAATAAAGTACGATAAATGGTTAATAAACAAATAGTAAATGTATCTTTAAAACATAAAAGTGCTGAAAAAGCAATACTTAGTCCAAGTAAAGTCACTTGATCCTCAATATGATGGGAGTTCTGCTCCTTCTCAGCCTACTGGTGGTCACTCTCAGGCTTTAAAAAATGTATATCGAGTATATCTGTAAAACAGAACAAATGGAGCACACAAAAGATAAAGGTGCCCTCAAACATATGAGGTATGTAGCTGCAATGGTAAAAGTCACTCTGTCCCCTTCCAAGCTGTGCAGCCAGGTCATCACACTGTCTTGGCCGCTGTTTTGGATATTTAGGTACCTTGGGGGGGGATATCCCTCCGTTTCTGAGTTGGAATTTACCAAGTGCTGATGGTATGACTTTTGCCACTCTGGACCATTACAGATGTATTCATTATTTCTTCTGTTAAGTGTGATCAGTCCACGGGTCATCATTACTTCTGGGATATTAACTGCTCCCCTACAGGAAGTGCAAGAGGATTCACCCAGCAGAGCTGCATATAGCTCCTCCCCTCTACGTCACTCCCAGTCATTCTCTTGCACCCAGCAACTAGATAGGTCGTGTGAGAGGACTATGGTGATTATACTTAGTTTTATATCTTCAATCAAAAGTTTGTTATTTTAAAATAGCACCGGAGTGTGTTATTACCTCTCTGGCAGAGTTTGAGGAAGAATCTACCAGAGTTTTGCTATGATTTTAGCCGGAGTAGTTAAGATCATATTGCTGTTCTCGGCCATCTGAGGAGTGAGGTAAACTTCAGATCAGGGGACAGCGGGCAGATGAATCTGCATAGAGGTATGTAGCAGTTTTTATTTTCTGACAATGGAATTGATGAGAAAATCCTGCCATACCGATATAATGTCATGTATGTATACTTTACACTTCAGTATTCTGGGAGAATGGTACTTCACTAGAATTACACTGTAAGAAAGACATAAAGCTGTTTAATAACTAGAGATTATGTTTAACGTTTTTGCTGGAATGTAAAATCGTTTTCATTTGCTGAGGTACTGAGTGAATAAATGTTTGGGCACCATTTTTCCACTTGGCAGTTGCTTAAATCTGTTTTTTCTGTCAGTTTCTGTTCTCCCTCACTGCTGTGTGTGTGGGGGAGGGGCGCTTTTACTATGCATCAAATATTTCAGTCAGCAACTCATTGTATTCCCTGCATGATCTGGTTCATCTCTACAGAGCTCAGGGGTCTTCAAAACTTATTTTGAGGGAGGTAATTTCTCTCAGCAGAGCTGTGAGAATTATAGTTTGACTGAAATAAAAACTTTTATTCTGTAATTTGTTTCCTGCTTTCAGAAATTGTTATCTTTGCTAATGGGATTAAACCTTTGCTAAAGTTGTGTTGTTTACAAGGATTGAGGCTATAACTGTTTCAATTTATTAATTTTTAACTGTCATAGATCTTCTGTGCTTCTTAAAGGCACAGTACGTTTTAATATTATTCTATTTGAATTGTATTTCCAAGTTGCAAGTTTATTTGCTAGTGTGTTAAACATGTCTGATTCAGAAGATGATACCTGTGTCATTTGTTGCAATGCCAAAGTGGAGCCCAATAGAAATTTATGTACTAACTGTATTGATGCTACTTTAAATAAAAATCAATCTGTACAAATTGAACAAATTTCACCAAACAACGAGGGGAGAGTTATGCCGACTAACTCGCCTCACGTGTCAGTACCTACATCTCCCGCTCAGAGGGAGGTGCGTGATATTGTAGCGCCGAGTACAGCTGGGCGGCCATTACAAATCACATTACAGGATATGGCTACTGTTATGACTGAAGTTTTGGCTAAATTACCAGAACTAAAAGGTAAGCGTGATCACTCTGGGGTGAGAACAGAGTGCGCTGATAATATTAGGGCCATGTCAGACACTGCGTCACAGGTGGCAGAACATGAGGACGGAGAACTTCATTCTGTGGGTGACGGTTCTGATCCAAACAGACTGGATTCAGATATTTCAAATTTTAAATTTAAACTGGAAAACCTCCGTGTATTACTAGGGGAGGTGTTAGCGGCTCTGAATGATTGTAACACAGTTGCAATACCAGAGAAAATGTGTAGGTTGGATAAATATTTTGCGGTACCGACGAGTACTGAGGTTTTTCCTATACCTAAGAGACTTACTGAAATTGTTACTAAGGAGTGGGATAGACCCGGTGTGCCGTTCTCACCCCCTCCGATATTTAGAAAAATGTTTCCAATAGACGCCACCACAAGGGACTTATGGCAAACGGCCCCTAAGGTGGAGGGAGCAGTTTCTACTTTAGCTAAGCGTACCACTATCCCGGTGGAGGATAGCTGTGCTTTTTCAGATCCAATGGATAAAAAGTTAGAGGGTTACCTTAAGAAAATGTTTGTTCAACAAGGTTTTATATTGCAACCCCTTGCATGCATTGCGCCGATCACGGCTGCAGCGGCATTCTGGATTGAGTCTCTGGAAGAGAACATTGGTTCAGCTACTCTGGACGACATTACGGACAGGCTTAGAGTCCTTAAACTAGCTAATTCATTCATTTCGGAGGCCGTAGTACATCTTACTAAACTTACGGCGAAGAATTCAGGATTCGCCATTCAGGCACGCAGGGCGCTGTGGCTAAAATCCTGGTCAGCTGATGTTACTTCTAAGTCTAAATTGCTTAATATACCTTTCAAAGGGCAGACCTTATTCGGGCCCGGGTTGAAAGAGATTATCGCTGACATTACAGGAGGTAAAGGCCATGCCCTGCCTCAGGACAAAGCCAAAGCCAAGACTAGACAGTCTAGTTTTCGTTCCTTTCGTAATTTCAAAGCAGGAGCAGCATCAACTTCCTCTGCACCAAAACAGGAAGGAGCTGTTGCTCGCTACAGACAAGGCTGGAAACCTAACCAGTCCTGGAACAAGGGCAAGCAGACTAGGAAACCTGCTGCTGCCCCCAAAACAGCATGAATTGAGGCCCCCCGATCCGGGATCGGATCTAGTGGGGGGCAGACTTTCTCTCTTCGCCCAGGCTTGGGCAAGAGATGTTCAGGATCCCTGGGCGCTAGAGATAATATCTCAGGGATACCTTCTGGACTTCAAATACTCTCCTCCAAGAGAGAGATTTCATCTGTCAAGATTGTCAACAATCCAGACAAAGAAAGAGGCTTTTCTACGCTGCGTACAAGAGCTCTTGTTAATGGGAGTAATCCATCCAGTTCCACGATCGGAACAGGGACAGGGGTTTTACTCAAATCTGTTTGTGGTTCCCAAAAAAGAGGGAACTTTCAGACCAATCCTGGACTTAAAGATCCTAAACAAATTCCTAAGAGTTCCATCGTTCAAGATGGAGACTATTCGGACAATTTTACCTATGATCCAAGAGGGTCAGTACATGACCACTGTAGATTTAAAAGATGCTTACCTGCACATACCGATTCACAAAGATCATTACCGGTACCTAAGGTTTGCCTTCCTAGACAGGCATTACCAGTTTGTGGCTCTTCCATTCGGATTGGCTACAGCGCCAAGAATCTTCACAAAGGTTCTGGGTGCTCTTCTGGCGGTACTAAGACCGCGGGGAATCTCGGTAGCTCCATACCTAGACGACATTCTGATACAAGCTTCAAGCTTTCAAACTGCCAAATCTCATACAGAGTTAGTGCTGGCATTTCTAAGGTCACATGGATGGAAGGTGAACGAAAAGAAAAGTTCACTCGTTCCACTCACAAGAGTTCCCTTCCTGGGGACTCTTATAGATTCTGTAGAAATGAAGATTTACCTGACAGAGGACAGGCTATCAAGACTTCAAAGTGCTTGCCGCACTCTTCATTCCATTCAACACCCGTCAGTGGCTCAATGTATGGAGGTAATCGGCTTAATGGTAGCGGCAATGGACATAGTACCCTTTGCACGCTTACACCTCAGACCACTGCAACTGTGCATGCTAGGTCAGTGGAATGGGGATTACTCAGACTTATCCCCTTCTCTGAATCTGGATCAAGAGACCAGAAATTCTCTTCTATGGTGGCTTTCTCGGCCACACCTGTCCAGGGGGATGCCATTCAGCAGACCAGACTGGACAATTGTAACAACAGACGCCAGCCTTCTAGGTTGGGGTGCCGTCTGGAATTCCCTGAAGGCTCAGGGACTATGGAGTCAGGAGGAGAGTCTCCTGCCAATAAACATTCTGGAATTGAGAGCAGTTCTCAATGCCCTCCTGGCTTGGCCCCAGTTGACAACTCGGGGGTTCATCAGGTTTCAGTGGGACAACATCACGACTGTAGCTTACATCAACCATCAGGGAGGGACAAGAAGCTCCCTAGCTATGATGGAAGTATCAAAGATAATTCGCTGGGCAGAGTCTCACTCTTGCCACCTGTCAGCAATCCACATCCCGGGAGTGGAGAACTGGGAGGCGGATTTCTTAAGTCGTCAGACTTTTCATCCGGGGGAGTGGGAACTTCATCCGGAGGTCTTTGCCCAAATACTTCGACGTTGGGGCAAACCAGAGATAGATCTCATGGCGTCTCGACAGAACGCCAAGCTTCCTCGTTACGGGTCCAGATCCAGGGATCCAGGAGCAGTCCTGATAGATGCTCTGACAGCACCTTGGGACTTCAGGATGGCTTACGTGTTTCCACCCTTCCCGTTGCTTCCTCGATTGATAGCCAGAATCAAACAAGAGAGAGCATCAGTGATTCTAATAGCACCTGCGTGGCCACGCAGGACTTGGTATGCAGACCTGGTGGACATGTCATCCTGTCCGCCTTGGTCTCTACCTCTGAAACAGGACCTTCTGATACAGGGTCCCTTCAAACATCAAAATCTAACTTCTCTGAAGCTGACTGCTTGGAAATTGAACGCTTAATTTTATCAAGACGTGGGTTTTCTGAGTCAGTTATTAGTACCTTAATACAGACTAGGAAACCTGTTACCAGAAAGATTTACCATAAGATATGGCGTAAATTCCTACATTGGTGTGAATCCAAAGGTTACTCTTGGAGTAAGGTTAGGATTCCTAGGATATTGTCTTTTCTACAAGAAGGTTTAGAAAAGGGTTTATCTGCTAGTTCATTAAAGGGACAGATCTCAGCTCTGTCCATTCTGTTACACAAACGTCTGTCAGAAGTTCCTGACGTCCAGGCTTTTTGTCAGGCTTTGGCCAGGATTAAGCCTGTGTTTAAAACTGTTGCTCCACCATGGAGTTTAAACCTTGTTCTTAATGTTTTACAGGGCGTTCCGTTTGAACCCCTTCATTCCATTGATATAAAGTTGTTATCTTGGAAAGTTCTATTTTTAATGGCTATTTCCTCGGCTCGAAGAGTCTCTGAATTATCAGCCTTACATTGTGATTCTCCTTATTTGATTTTTCATTTGGATAAGGTAGTCCTGCGTACTAAACCTGGGTTCTTACCTAAGGTAGTTACTAACAGGAATATCAATCAAGAGATTGTTGTTCCTTCTTTATGCCCAAATCCTTCTTCAAAGAAGGAACGTCTACTGCACAACCTGGATGTAGTCCGGGCTCTAAAATTTTACTTGCAGGCAACTAAGGAATTCCGACAAACGTCTTCTCTGTTTGTCATTTACTCTGGGCAGAGGAGAGGTCAAAAAGCTTCCGCTACCTCTCTTTCTTTTTGGCTTCGTAGCATAATTCGTTTAGCTTATGAGACTGCTGGACAGCAGCCCCCTGAAAGAATTACAGCTCATTCTACTAGAGCTGTGGCTTCCACTTGGGCCTTCAAGAATGAGGCCTCTGTTGAACAGATTTGCAAGGCTGCAACTTGGTCTTCGCTTCATACTTTTTCCAAATTTTACAAATTTGACACCTTTGCTTCATCGGAGGCTATTTTTGGGAGAAAGGTTCTTCAGGCAGTGGTTCCTTCTGTATAAAGAGTCTGCCTATCCCTCCCGTCATCCGTGTACTTTTGCTTTGGTATTGGTATCCCAGAAGTAATGATGACCCGTGGACTGATCACACTTAACAGAAGAAAACATAATTTATGCTTACCTGATAAATTCCTTTCTTCTGTAGTGTGATCAGTCCACGGCCCGCCCTGTTTTTAAGGCAGGTAAATATTTTTTAATTTATACTCCAGTCACCACTTCACCCTTGGCTTTTCCTTTCTCGTTGGTCCTTGGTCGAATGACTGGGAGTGACGTAGAGGGGAGGAGCTATATGCAGCTCTGCTGGGTGAATCCTCTTGCACTTCCTGTAGGGGAGCAGTTAATATCCCAGAAGTAATGATGACCCGTGGACTGATCACACTACAGAAGAAAGGAATTTATCAGGTAAGCATAAATTATGTTTTTTTAAATAGTATGGTATTAAGGGATTTTTTTTTTTTAGTATTACACTGTAGAGATCATCAACATTTTCTTGCTAGATAGTATTTATCCAATCGGTATTTTAGTTGTAGTCCCACATAATAGATGTATCCTCCACTATTCTAATATAGGTAGGATCACTAATATTTTATATAGACGTGTTTTGCTATATAAAATACCTTCATGAGATGTGTTTTTAGTGTTTTTTTTCTATAATGCTGCTATTTTTCTTTCTCGGCTTTATATATTTATATGTATTTGTACTTTGATCTGGCACTGCTAACACGTTTGAAATGCGATTTGGAGGGTATGCAGGCGTAAGAATATTAGCTGTTTAGCCAGATATAAAATAAGCTATATTTATTTATATGTATGTGGGGTATATTGGGCAATGTGTTACATGTTGGGTCCGATTTGATTAATGGGATTTTCTTATTGCTTTAGAGCTAATATGTACATTGAATGATTAACATCATGTGTTATCTTTTATGTATATACATGTTATATGTATCGTTTTTATTTATTTATTGTAAGCTACAACTATGTGCTAAATAGCTGACACTTTTAAATTGTTGCACAGGGCTTAGCTACTCCCCCTTTTTACATACATCAATTCACCATCAACCAGTGAGTGTGACATTATCAACTACAATAACATTTACTTGAAGAGGAAAATAACTGACACCAGGATTGATGCTTGGATCGTAGCCACTCCCTTTTGGCACACACCCACTTACCATCAACCAATGTGTGGTGGAATGTGGTAATCCTCATGACGTTAAAGGGGAAGTTGAAAGAAGGTATGGGCATAGCCTCTGACAAAGCGGAGAGGAGCTTGCGAAATGAGTTAGGCCACGCCCATTGTTTGTATCGAGGAGGCGTGAGTGTATTCACAGAACAGTCAGACTGAAGCCGGCATTTTTACAGTTCTGCTGTGCAGTTGATTCACACGATGAAATCCAACTTTTAAGATTTACTAACCTTATTAGCCATAGTAACTTTATAGCCATAAGGGACCTCACGTTTGTGATTGAGATAAGCATTCTGGAAAATGGAAGGACCCAGTGTGATGACCTGGCTGCACAGCTTGGAACGGACAGAGTGACTTTTACCATTACAGCTACATACCTCATATTTTTGAGGGCACCTTTATCTTTTGTGCGCTCAGTTTGTTCTGTTTTACATATATACTCGTTTAACTTTCCAATGGATTCTTGTTAAACTAGCTTCATTCTTTTGGTATCCTTTTGTTGAAGGATCAATATTGCACTTTGGAGCTAGCTGTACACACCAGGTGAGCCAATAGCAAGAGGCATATATGGGCAGTCACCAATCAGCTAGCTCTCAGTGTATTGCTGCTCCATAGATTACCTAGCTAAACTTTCAATCTTGCTAGTTTTGTGGGGAGGGGTTTGATTGTTGCTAAACAGTGTTTTTTCAAATTATTATTTTTATTTAATAGATTCCCTGCAAATACCATAAAGGACCTGCCAGTGTTTTTTTCCCTTTGTCTACATAAAAATTATGATGCATTTGCTTAAAGGGGCAGTCTACATCAGAATTTTTATTGTTTAAAAAGATAGATAATCCCTTTATTAACCATTCCCCAGTTTTGTAAACATTTTGTTAATGAAAGTAAATTGACTAAAATGATATGGTCTATCTGAATCGTGAAAGTTGCCCCTTTAACATTTTGTTAATACAAAGAGATAGTTTAACATATAACTGCTATTTATCATACAAATGACTTACATTTTGTACGTGTAATGTCTTACTAGAGTCTTCTATACGGGAAGAACAATGCTTCACTGCTTGCATCACCGCCCCCTTTTTATACATGCTTATGTCTTCTGTGCTTTAAACTAATTTTTTTAGTTTGTCTGTTAAAACCCTTAAAGGGACATTTAAACCCCAAAAATTTATTTCATTATTCAGAAAGAGAATAAAATTTAAAAAAAAGTTTTCAATTTACTTCTATTATCACATTTGCTTTGTTTTCATGTTATTCTTTGTTGAAAAGATACCTAGGTAGGTAGCGTGCACATGCCTGAAGCACTACATGATAGGAAATAGTGCTGCCATCTAGTGCTCCTGCTAATGTACAACATTGTTGCAAAACTGCTGCCATGTAGCGTTGTAGACACGTGCACTCATGAGCTTACATCCCAGCGTTTCAACAAAGGATAAAAAGAAAACGAAGAACATTTGATAACAGAACACTTTTGTAACAACTTTCCAATTTATTTCTATCTGAATCATGAAAGAATAAATTTGGGTTTTATGTCCCTTTAAATCAACCTCTGTCTAACTTAAAGGGACATTAAACCCAATTATTTTTCTTTCATGATTCAGAGAGAGAATAACATTTTAAACAACTTTCTAATTTACTTCTATTATCTAATTTGCTTCATTCTCTTGATATTCTTTCCTAAAAAGCATATCTAGATAGGCTTAGTAGCTTCTGATTGGTGGCTGCACATAGATGCCTCATGTGATTGGCTCACCAATGTGCATTGCTATTTCTTTAACAAAGGATATCTAAAGATTGCAGCAAATTAGATAATGGAAGTGAATTGGAATGTTGTTTAAAATTGTATTCTCTAACTGAATCATGAAAGAAAAATTTGGGGTTTAGTGGCTCTTTAAGTCCCACTGAAGTAATGAAATGGTTAGCATGCATAGTTTCCCTTCAAAAATTTAAAATTTGACGTTTATCTGTGGTAAATTGCCGGTGATACAGGCAAATTTGATGCATTTTAACCAAATGTTATGTTCAAAATAAAAAAATGTAACTTTCTTTCTAGTTTAACATCTTTAGTTTTCTTATAGCTTTTAAAGACTTGTCTCTATATCCATATTTAATGTTGTCCACTTTTTTGAAGGTTGTGTTAAAGGGAGCACCTGGTCAGCCTGGCACTTTTCTTCGAACTGTGCCTATGGGAGGTGTTAGGCTTGTCACACCTGTCACTGTATCATCAGTTAAACCTACAGTCACGACTCTTGTGGTGAAAGGGACCACAGGTAAGTTTTTCACAAATTCATGAAATTGTTAAATCGTAGGTCATAAACATCTTGTATAGTTTAGCCTTTCTAATGGTTTGTAGGTCCTGAGCTTGTAGAATATCAAACAACCCCCCTCGTAACAATTTGCAACATTTACAAGAGATAACAGCACTCATAAATTTCTTTAGTAAAATGTTGATGGACCATAGGGCTCCATAAAAAAAACCCACACAAGCTTAAAATCCCTCCCATTTCTCCTCTGTTTTTGTTCTTGGACTCCAACAGAAGGTTGTGAATAGAGGTTTTCCAACCACTTGCTTATGGATTTTTTTTGAAGTATTGGCATTACACCTGGTGGAAGCCCCGCCCCCTCAGCGCTTTTTCACTGCAGAACTGCTACAGAGAAGGATAGCAGCTGGTGAGCGGTTTAGCCTGCAGCTTTTCAGTTCCTTCTACCAAGTCCTTGGTCCTGAGAGGGGTTGCTTACCCACGCAGGAGCTTCCAGTGGGTTCACTGGGGGTACAGTCTATAGCTTTGGACTCTAGTGTATACTCATTAATATTACATTAGGTGTTGAGGGGTTAATTGGCTCAGTGAAGAGTGATCTCTACCCAATTATTTTATCCATGTAGTTCTGTCTTCTTCATACTTTGCTATATTACACACTATTGAGCAATGTGAATCTGTCATCTACTGATAACCCTCTCTGAACATTGTGTTTTCAAGTCTATTCCGGTGTATATGGTCAATCAACTCTGTCAGAGCTCTATACCTTAATTTGCGCATGCCAATCCGACGCATCCTTCTGCTTCATATAAGAGTATTGTCCTGTGTTTGTCACCCAGGGGACTACCTCTTACTTCACCCCTGAGTTTAAAAATAGGCTAAACAGTTGTCTGGTTTAAAAACTAAATTTATGCTTACCTGATAAATTTATTTCCGGATATGGAGAGTCCAGAATGTCAATTACTAGTGGGAATATCACTCCTGGCCAGCAGGAGGAGGCAAATAGCACCACAGTAAAGCTGTTAAGTGTCACTCCCCTACCCATAATCCCCAGTCATTCGACCAAAGAGAAATGAAACCAGGAATAACACAAAGGTGTAGAGGTGCCTTGAGGTTTAGTAAAAAAAAAAAAAAGTCTTAAATTAAGGGTGGGGTTGTGGGCTCTCCATATCCGGAAAGAGAAATTTATCAGATTAGCATAAATTTTATTTTCTTTCCTAAGATATTGAGTCCACAATGTCATCAATTACTAGTGTGAACCAATACCCAAGCTAGAGGACACAGATGACTAGGGAGGGAAAAGACGGGCACCACCGCTTGAAGAACCTTTCTCCCAAAAGAAGCCTCAGCCGAGTCAAAATTTGTAACATTTGGAAAAAGTATGCAGAGAGGACCAAGTTGCAGCCTTGCAAATCTGTTCCACAGAAGCTTCATTTTTGAAAGCCCAAGAAGAGGAGACAGCCCTAGTGGAATGAGCTATAATTCTCTCGGGAGGCTGCTGACCAGCAGACACATAAGCAAAACAAATTCTAATCAGATAGAAAGAGAAGTAGCAGTAGCTTTCTGACCAGGACTGGTGAAAATCCTCAGTCCGCCTGTAGGTAGAATTTTAGAGCACGCACAACACCCATAACGTTCCTTATCAAAAGGATTAGGACATGGAGAAGGAACAACAATTTCCTGATTAATATTTCTATCTGAAACCACTTTAGGAAGAAAACCCAACTTAGTACGAAGAACTGCCTTATCAGCATGAAAGGTAAGGTAAGGCGAATCGCACTGCAAAGCCGAGAGTTCCGAGACTCTCCGAGCACAAGAGATAGCAATCACAAAAAAAACCTTCCAAGTTAACAACTTAATATCTATGGAATGCATAGGCTCAAACGGAGCCTGCTGCAAAACTTTTAAGAACAAGGTTAAGACTCCAAGGAGGAGAAACTGACTTAAACACAGTCCTGATTCTGACCAAGCCTGACAAAAAGATTGCACATCCGCCAGACTATTGTGTTACAAAATAGACAATGCAGAAATCTGACCCTTCAGAGTACTGACTGACACACCCTTCTCCAGACCTTCCTGGAGAAAGGACAAAATCCTAGGAATCCTGACCCTACTCGAAGAGTTGCCCTGTGATTCACACCAATAAAGGTATTTATGCCATACCTTATGGTAATTTTTTTTCTAGTAACAGGCTTGCGAGCCTGAATCATGGTCTTAATGATCGGCACAGAAAAGCCAGGCTTAGACAGAACTAAGCATTCAACCTCCAAGTAGTCGGCTTCAGAGAAACGAGATTTGAATGTAATAATAGACCCTAAATTAGAAGGTCCTTCCTCAGAGGCAACCTACAAGGTGGAAGAGATGACATCTTTACTAAGTCTACATACCTGATCCTTTGAGGCCATGCAGGAGCTTTTAGAATTACCGATGCTCTCTCCTGTTTGATACGAGCAATGACTCATGGGAGGAGAGCAAACGGAGGAAACAGATATGCCAGACTGAAATCCCAAAGAACCGCCAGAGTATCCATCAGGACGACCTCCTGATTTATTGACCTTGAACCGTACCATGGAAGTTCGGCGTTGTGCCGAAACACCATCAGATCCAACTCGGGCACCCCCCATTTGAGGGTTAACCTGGAGAACACCTCCGGATGGAGACCCCCCCATTGTGAGCTTCCACCCACTGTATAATCCAAGCCACCTCCTTCATGGCTAAGGAACTCAGAGTTCCTCCCTGGAGGTTGATGTAAGCAACTGATGTGATGTTGTCCGACTGGAACCTGATAAACCGGGCTAAGGACAACTGAGGCCAAGCCATCAGAGCATTGTCAAGCACTCTTAAGATGTTTATGGGGAGAGCAGGCTCCTCCCGAGTCCATAGTCCCTGCGCTTTTAACGAGTCCCAGACTGCTCCCCAGTCCAGCAGGCTGGCATCCGTGGTCACAATCACCCAGGAAGGTCTACGGCTACGGAAGCATGTGCCTTGATACAGATGATCCTGAGAAAGCCACCACGGGAGAGGGTCTCTTGTCAACTGATCTAGATCTATCCTCTGTGACAGATCTGAATAGTCTCTGTTCCATTGCCTGAGCATGCATAACTGCAGAGCTCTCAGATGGAAACGAGCAAAGAGAATGTCCATGGAACTGACCATCAGACCAATTACCTCCATACATTGAGCCACTGATGGCCGAATAGTCTACTGCAGAGAGAGGCAAGAGGAGAGAATTTTGGATTTTCTGATCTGTCAGAAATATTTTCATAGATAGGAAATCTATTATGGTGCCTAAGAAAACTACCCTTGTAGCTGGATCAAGGGAACTTTTTCCAGATTCACTTTCCATCCATGGGATTTTAGAAAAGACAATCTCTGTATGAGAGTTTGCTTGTTGAAAAGATGGCGCCTGAACCAAAATGTCGTCCAGGCAGGACGCCACTGCAATTTCCTGAGACTTGATTACTGCAAAGAGAGCCCCCCAGAACCTTTGAAAAATTCTGTGAGCTGTGGCAAGGCCAAACGGAAGAGCCACAAACTGAAAGTGTTGGTCAAGAAAATCTGATCTCAGGAATTTTGTGATGATCCCTGTGGATGGGAACATGAAGATACGCATCCTTCAGGTCTATGGTAGTCATGAACTGACCCTCTTGGACCAAAGGAAGAATGGAACGAATGGCTTCCATTTTGAAGGATGGTTCTCTGAGAAACTTGACACTTCAAGTCTAGAATAGATTGAAAAAATCCTTTTTTTTTTTTTTTTTTTTTCTTTTTTTTTTGAACCACAAACAGATTTGAATATAATCCTAGGCCCTGTTCCTTTGCAGGAACTGGCACTATCACTCCCAGGGAGGAGAGATCCCGAACACATTTCAAGAATGCCTCTCTATTTATCTGATCGGCAGATAATCTTGAGAGATGGAACCTGCCCTTGGGAGGAAAAGTTTTTAAATCTATTTTGTAACCCTGAGATACTATGTCCACAGCCCAAGGATCTGGGACATCCCGTATATCCAAACCTGACAAAACAGAGAGTCTGCCCCCACTTGATCCAATCCCGGATCGGGGGCAAACCCTTCATGCTGATTTAGACTCAGCTGTGGGTTGCTTTGATTGCTTCCCCTTGTTCCAAGACTGATTGGGTTTCCAAGAAGACTTGGACTGTTCCTGTTAGGAAGAGGAAGACTTTCCATTGAAGTTACAAAAGGAACGATTATTACTCTATTCTACGGTCTATTCTTCTTGTCTTGTGATAGAAAAGACCCTTTTCCACCCGTCATATCAGAAATTATTTCTGCCAGACCAGGTCCAAACAAAGTCTTACCCTTGTAAGGAAGCATCAGCTGACCAAGATTTCAGCCACAACGCCCGGCGGGTTAGAACAGCAAAGCCAGATATCTTGGCTCCCAGTTTAATAACCTGCATGATAGCATCAGAAATAAAGGAATTGGCTAGCTTGAGAGCCTTAATCATGCCTTTGATCTCCTCCAAGGGTTTCCACCCTGAAGAGAATCAGACAAGGCATCGTACCAATAGGATGCCTCACTTGACACAGTGGCAATACAAACTGCAGGTTGCCATTGAAGACCTTGATGAACATACATCTTCTTCAAATAAGCCTTCAGCTTTTTGTCCATTGGATCATTAAAAGAGCAGCTTCCTCTATAGGAATAGTAGTTCTCTTATCCAGAGTAGAAATGGCCCCTTCTACTTTAGGCACTGTGCGCCATGAATCCTTTTAATGGAGTCCGCAACAGGAAACCTCTTATTAAAAGCAGGAGACGGGGGAAAAGGTATCCCTGGCTTCTCCCATTCCTGTGCAAAAATCTGTTGCGCGGTCTGGAACAGGAAAAATTAGTATTTATTACATTTACTAGATATCTTAGGGTTGACAACGACAGGTGTATTGAAGTTGTCCAAAGTAGCCAAAACCTCCTTAAACAATACACAAAGGTGTTCAAGCTTAAATCTGAAGGATACTACTTCAGCATCAGATGAGGGAATTATACTGTCCGAATCTGAGATCTCACCCTCAGAGGCTACTGACGTATACTCCTCAGACTTATGAGGAAGGGCAAACTGAGTAGCAGCAGATGGAACAGAAACCTTAGTTTTCCTCTTGCATTTTCCCTTTAGCATAGGAAAAGCAGATAATGCCACTGACACAGCAGAAGATCCCTGAGCAGCAAATTCTGCTGGCAAATATACGCTTCCAGGAGGCTGAGAGGAACCACAGGGCATTGCATTTGACACCATTGTGGCTTGGGACGTTAGAGGAGAAGGCTGTGGCATTGCCTGAACAGCATCATCCTAAGACATTAGGCTCAACAAAAAGGTCCTCTCAACACATAAGTAACAAAATTGCATAGGGGTAACAACTTGGGCCTCTAAGCACAATAAAGACATATTCATAAGTGCAGACTCCGGCTACATGTCAGAAATGGCCACAAACCAACAGTTTGATGAAACAAAAATAAAAAGTGTTACTATCACTTTAAGAATAGTTTTATTCAAAACACAATTTCCTCCAAAAAATAAACTGCAGGTTTACTAAATTAACCCTCTGGAAAAGCCACCTCTACACCTCAGATTAACTGAGGTGCTCCTACCTGACCTCCAGAGAAAAAAACGCTACGAGATGCCAGCACGTAGATTGAAACGGTCTCTGAAAACGGCTCCTGACACGGACCGCCACTCAGTTCCTATGCAAAGAGCGGAAGCACAGGTGAGAGTCTTATGACCAGCTGTAGGAAACTGCGCCACACACACAAGTGTGCGTTCCTAGCTGACCGTGACCTTCACAACCGGAAGCCCAGCCTAACGCTGCTAAAAGCGTTTACAATCTAAGTGAAAAACTATCTCTAGGAAATAAATTTCCCCCAAACTGAGTGCCATTAAAATGTATAAAACCACTTTTACACATAATGAGCCAAAATTGTTCAAAAATAAAATAGTAACGTAAATTAATCCTTCCCATACAATGAAAATAATTAACACCTCATGTCTCTTACGTCAGTGTCTGAAATCCTTATAAAGGATTGAGTCCCAAAAATTATTGCAGCAATATTTTTATGAAGTGCCAGCCTCCTACCTAGAAGATAAAATGCACTTACCTGCAATCTAGCTGTCCGGCAGGGAGACAGCTCACAAGGTGTGAAAGGACGCATACTCCTTATAAAGACCTGTGGGAAAAAAAGAACAGGGCAGCAAATATGTTAGGCCGCAAATATGTTAGGAAAACGCAGCAAGACCCACCTCACAAGTTCCTAACTGCTTTAAAGCCACCACAACCCTACTGAAGAGATTAACGTGGACTACGGCTAGACCGCAACAATCTTGCTTGTAGCGAAAGAAATCCAATTTTCTTCAGACACCAAAACTTCACCTCCTCCATTGACAAAGGCAAAGAGAATGACTGGGGATTTTGTGTGGGGGAGTGATACTTGACAGCTTTGCTGTGCTGCTCTTTGCCTCCTGTTGGCCAGGAGTCTTATACCTACTAGTAATTGATGACGTTGTGGACTCTCCATTTCTTAGAAAAGAAATGGCACTTGTATATCAAACAATAATAAGCTATCTAGGGCCACAGGTTATTTGTTGCCAGAGATCAACTATCATCTTGTATATGTCCTTACGCTTTGAGCATATGTAGTGGTATCACTCCAGTATTATTTGTGAATGCCATTTAGTAAGTATAGGAGAGTCCAGTTGTTTCCAGTGTCATGGAAAAGGTGTTTAGCACTATCGGCCATAATATGGAAAAATTAGCTTTTCAGTTTGCAGTTTAATATATGGGGTAGTGATAAAACATTTATTGTCCTAACGTATGTTACTACAGCCGTGTTTATTTTATTTAGGGCTTTCCTTTAAAAGGATACTCTAACCGTGTAGAATTTGTTTTGATGCCTGATGTAAAATGTTACTGTAATGTGCATATGTTCTAAAAAGACCTGTGAGTGCGAGCTTATTGCTACATTATTATAGATATAGAGAGATAATTTATAATATATACACACACATTTTATTTTCTTTAAACAGGAGTCACAACTCTCGGCACAGTTACAGGCACTGTTTCAACAAGCCTGGCTGGTGGTGGAGTTCACAACACTGCTTCTCTTGCAACTCCAATTAACACTCTGGGTACTATTGCCACTCTGTCCAGTCAAGTAATTAATCCTGGAACCATCACAATGTCTGCACCTCAGACTTCCCTTACTGCAGCGTCTGGCTTGTCTACACAAAACATCACCATGCAGGTAATTGTTATTTTGGAGCACATGAAGGATTTCTTGCTATTATCAATATTAACATAGTTGTTTTGTACTATATTGTTACTTAGGAATACTAAAAAATAGCTTTGCATTTGAAAAAAAAATGTTTAAAGTTGTTTTTAATTCTAACATTTGCTGTGACAGCACATAAGATTTCTTACTATTATTGATATTAAGCAGACTCTTGGAGAAAGGCAGAAACTTCAAACAAATTTCTCTCCAATGGCAGGGAGAGTCCACTAATTAATTACTGTTGGGAATACAACACCTGGCCACCAGGAGGAGGCAAAGACACCCCAGCCAAAGCTATAAGTATTTCTCCCACTTCTCCTACTCCCCCAGTCATTCTTTGCCTAGCAAACTTGGAGGTTTGCAAAAAGTGCTCTGAATAAAATTGGATTTGTCCTTTTAATGGGTAGTTTCCCTACAAGATAGGACTTGGGTTTATGCTGTGTCCATATAATTCTCTTAGTAAAAGTTTTGGTAGCTGTTAGCTGCTGGATGTCGCAGGGATCTTCTCTGTCCTCTGTCCAGCAATTTGTGCTAACACCCCCACCTGGCATCCAGTGTTAACTTACACTGCTTTGCTTTCTACCTCAAGGTCAATGTCAGAAGTAAATGAAGCCCTCAGACCTGGAAGTGCTTTGACTGCTCCACAGCAAGGACCCTGGAGGGTAAGTGCCTTTATGTATCTTAGGACCTTGAATCTCATGGGACACTAGGATAGGTGACCGGTTGGCACCTGTATTCCTCCTTAGAAGGTCTGGGGACAATTTTTGTATCCGAAGTCTAGGATGCTAAATATTTAAGAGCAGTTTGGGGCCTCTGTAGCAACTTCTGTGGGGTTGCGATGTGAGATTCGTTCTGGATATCATCATCGCACCTGGGAATATTTTAGGCATTTGGAGGGCTCTAAAACTTTATTAAGGGCAAATAAGGGACTTGTAGGAGTCTTGGCTTTACCGCGATCACAGCGGTGTCAAGATCACTAGGGTGTCAAGCTCTGCCACTGATTTAGGCAGTAACCTATATTAAAAGACTTCCCCTCCATATTGCTTTCTCGTATGAATTGAAGCGCAGAGTTGGGTACTGACTAGCGCCGTTTTTCGTGCACTACGTCACGCTATTAATGTGGACCTCTTGACTGACCCGGCGCTTTTCCTACTTGCTATACTGATGATAAAATGTTAGTTCATAAGTGGTCAGCACAGATTATCAATCAAGGAAGACAAGTGTTAACACTCTAGTAGTCAGTTTGCACAGCAGACTGTTGCTAGTCTCCTGGCAGGCCACTTAAGTAACAGTGTGAAAGCAGAAGTTTATTGTGCTGTGTGCAGCTAGCAGCACAAGAGCAGGTCGATTGAGATATCCTCAGGCAGTGTTGGTGGACGAGCTGGCGGTTCCATAGAAGTTTCAAGCTTTTCTATCTTTTTCCTCCCTTTACTCTCCATTCTCTGGTGATTGCCTGTATCAATCATGTGCGGGCCTCTGAGTCTACAAGCTTCGGCCCCGCATGGCCTGGTTCACGGACCTAGTGAAGATGTCTACCTTCCCTACGTGAAGGTAGCCTCATCGAGCAGACCACCTACTTCAAGGTCCGTTCTTTTACAAAAATCTAGATTCTCTGAGGCGGTCTACGTGGAGATTGGACATTTTAGTGCTGTCCAGTAAAAATAATTTCTGATAGCGTCTGTTACCCTAATTCAGGCTTGTAAACTGGTTAATTGTCGTCCTTACCACAAGGGGTGGCGTTCCTATCTGGCTTGGTGTGAGGAACGAGGTTTCCCTTGGCACAAGGGGAGGGTTCCTCAGATTCTGTTATTTCTCCAGGATGGTCCGGAACAAGGTTTGTCAACCAGCTCTCTCAAGGGTCAGATATCTGCCCTTTCTGTGTTACTGCACAAGAAGTTAACTCATTTTTCTGAGCTGCAGTCTTTTGTTTAGGCTCTGGTTAGAATGAGGCATGCGTTTTTAGACTATTTTCTTCCTTGTTTGTTTTTGTATGCTGGTAAACACAAGGGCCAGTAGGCTACTGCAACTACTCTTCCTCATAAGCCCAAACAATTGATACTCAGCCAAAAGGAAAGCTTACCGTCATCCTCCTGAGAGGATTATAACTCATTCTAACAGTGCTGTGTCTTCTTTCTGGGCTTTCAAGAATGTAGCCTCTCCATGGAACAAATCTGTAAGACTGCTATCTCTTCCTCTTTTCTTGCCTTTTTCATATTTCTCAAAATTAAGATTTTTGCCTCAGCTGAGGCTTCCTTTGGGGGACTAGTGCTTTAAACGGTGGTGCCTTATTTTCCCTCCCTTTTCATTCTGTGTCCTCTCTAGCTTTGGTATTGGGTTCCCAACAGTAATGAATGAATTTGTGGAGACTCCCTGCCATTGGAAAGAGAACAAAATTTATGCTTAACTGATAAATTATTTTCTTTCCTGTCAGGGAGAGTCCATGAACCCCCGCCCTCTTATTTTTAATGTGGCATTTTTTCTTTCTTCGGGCACCTCTATACCCCTAGTGTTTCTCCTACTTTTCCTTATTCCCTCGGCTAAGAATGACTGGGGAAGTAGTGGAAGTGGGAAGGATTCTATCTTGTGTCTTTGGCTCTTCGTAGTGGCCAGGAGTTTTATTCCCAGCAGTAATTAATGAATTAGTGGACTTTCCCTGCCAGGAAAGAAAATTAATTTCAGGTAAGCATAAATTTATTTTTACAATCTAAAAACCTTTTGCTTTCTCAAGGTCTGCTTTGCTTAGACCTCTTCTGTTTTCCTATTCCTTTACTGGATGGATATCTTAAACTCTACTTTATTGTTCTTATCCCTTTAGATGTCCTGCGAACAGCAAGGGTATTACCTTTTTTTTTTTTTTTTTTTTTTCACATATCAATCTGAACGAGAATTTCACAATTGAAGCATGGTATATACCAGCATCTCCAGAAAACGAGTTAAATGTACAGTTTCCTTAAACATTGTATCCCCTTTAATTTGTTCCCAATGATCCACTTTACCTGCTGGAGTGTATTAAATTGTTTACAAGTATTTCCATTGGCCTTATATTGGCATTTGAAATAGTTTATTTAGCCTGTGGTAACCCCACCCATCCTGGAAGTTTTTGGCCTCAAGGCCAAGCTATAGATAAGCTGTGTTAACACAGCCAGTAGAAGAAATTACACTCCCAGTGGGTTATAGAAGAGGTAAGGTAATAAAATGTTGTCCACGGATCATCACTTACTGTTGGGGAATATCACTCCTGGCCAGCAGGAGAAGGCTAAGCGCACCACAGCAAAGCTGTTAAGTATCACTTCCCTTCCCACAACCCCCAGTCATTTTCTTTGCCTCTAGTGCAAGGAGGAGGTGAAGTAATTGGGTCCTGGGAGCTCTACTGGAAGTAATGCGGTCAAAGGGTCTTGCAGTGACGCCTTATCTGGACGACATTCTGGTTCAGGCACAATCCTTTCAACTAGCAGAATCCCATACAAAGATTTTGTTGGCGTTTCTTTGTTCCCACGGTTGGAAAATCAATATGGAGAAAGTTATCTTATTCCATATACAAGGGTGACCTTCCTAGGAACCACTATAGGCTATCTGTATATGAAATTTTTCATGACAGAGGTCAGAAGAGCCAAAAATGTGTCCGCCAGTCAGTCCCTACAAGCGGCGACGCGACCATCAGTGGTACAATGCATGGAGGTAATTAAGTTGATGGTGGCCTCCATGGACACAGTTCTATTTGTTCGGCTCCATTTGTGACCTCTGCAACTATGCATGCTCGCTCAGTGGAACAGGGATTATTCAGATCTATTTCCGAGAATAGTTCTGGACCAATCAACAAGGTATTCCCTACCGTGGTGGCTGTTGCAAGAACATCTGTCCCAGGGGACGTGTTTCTGGAGACCCTCTTGGGTAATTGTGACCACGTATGCCAGCCTGTTGGGTTGGTGAGCAGTCTGGGACTCGTTGAAGGCGCAGGGACTTGGGTCTCAGGAGGAATCTGCTCTCCCCATAAACATTCTAGAGTTGAGAGCGATCTTCAATGCCTTGATGGCTTGGCCTCAGCTAGCCATAGCCCGGTCTATCAGGTTCCAGATGGACAAAATAACCTCAGCGGCTTACATCAACCACCAAGAAGGAACTCAGAGCACCTTAGCCGTGAAGGAGGTAGCAAGGATCATCCAGTGGGCGGAGACTCTCAATTGCTGTCTATCTGCCATCCACATTTCAGGAGTGGACAATTGGGAAGCACATTTTCTGAGCAGACAGACTTTCCATCCCGAGGAGTGGGAACTCCATCTGGAAGTGTTCTCCAGGTTAACCAAATGAGGGTTACCAGAATTGGAATGATGGCGTCTCATCAGAACACCATGCTCCCAAGGTACGTTTCGAAATTGAGAGATCTTCAAGCCTTTCTGATTCTCTGGCAGTTCCTTGGAACTTCAAGTTGGCATATCTCTTTCCTCTGTTTTTTCTCCTTCCGTGAGTCATAGCTCGGATCAAGCAGGAGAGAGCTTCGGTAAATCTAATAGCTCCTACGTGGCCTCTCAGGATCTGGTATGCGTATCTAGTAGAGATGTCGTCTCTACCTCCGTAGACACTTCCACTGAGGTAGGACCTTCTGCTCCAGGGGCCCTTCCTTCATCCAAATCTCGTTTCTCTGAAGCGCACTGCTTGGAGATTGAGCGCTTGATTATAGCTAAGCGTGGGTTTTCCGAATCGGTCATTGAGACCATGATTCAGGCTTGTAAGCCTGTCACTAGAAAGATTTACTATCAGATATGGCGTAAATATCTTTATTGGTGCGAGTCTAAAGGATTCTCTTGGAGTAACGTGAGGATCCCAACAATCTTATCTTTTCTCCAGTAAAGCCTTGAGAAGGGGTTATCTGTCAGTACTCTCAAAGGTCAGATTTCTGCTTTATCTATTCTGCTGCACAAGCATCTGGCGGACGTGCTGGATGTTCAATCCTTTTGTCAGGCTCTGGTCAGAATCAGGCCAGTATTTAAATCAGTTGCTCCCCCTTGGAGCCTTATTCTTGTTCTTTAAGTTCTTCAGCAGACTCCGTTTGAGCCTATGCATTCCCTAGATATTAAATTATTATCTTGAAAAGTTTTGTTTCTTATGCTATTTCTTCTGCTTGGAGGGTTTCTGAACTCTCAGCATTGCAGTGTGATTCTCCTGCTCATATTTCATGCAGATAAGGCAGTTAATCAGGAAATTGTTGTTCCTTCTCTCTCTGTCCTAATCCTCCTCATTAAGAACGTTTGTTGCACAACTTAGATGTTGTGAGGGCTCTTAAATTTTATCTGCAGGCTACGAAGGACTTTCGTCAGTCTTCTGCATTGTTTGTTTGCTTTTCTAGTAAACGTAAAGGCCAGAAAGCTACTGCCTCTTCTCTTTCTCTCTGGTTGAGAAGTTTTATTCGTATAGCGTATGAGACTGCTGGACAGCAGCCTCCTGAGAGAAATACAGCTCACTCCACTAGGGCGGTGTCTTCTTATTTGGCCTTCAAGAATAAGGCCTCTGTAGAACAGATTTGTAAGGCTGTGACTTGGTCGTCTTTGCACACTTTTTCTAAATTCTATAAATTTGATACTTTTGCCTCGGCTGAGGCTTTCTTTGGGAGAAAGGTGGTACCTTCTGTTTAGGTTACCTGTCTTGCCCTCCCATATCATCTGTGTCCTCTAGCTTGGGTATTGATTCCCAAAAGTATTTGATCCGTGGACTCTGTGTCTTTAGAAAGAAAACAAGATTTATGCTTACCTGATAAATTTCTTTCTTTCTTGACACGGTGAGTCCATGATATATTTATTTATTTATTATATATAACAAACCTCAGGCACCTCTGCACCTTGTGGTGTTTCGTTTCTCTCTGTTTCCTTCGGTCAAATGACTGAGGGTTGTGGGAAGGGAAGTGATACTTAACAGCTTTGCTGTGGTGCTCTTTGCCTCCTCCTGCTGGCCAGGAGTGATAGTCCTAATTGATGATCTGTGGACTCACCGTGTCAAGAAGTAAATAAATTTATCAGGTAAGCATACATTTTGTTTTTCCATTGTTCTCTCCAAATATTGGTGATTGGTTTACGGACAGATAAGATAAATTAGCATATATATGTACACAATGTGATAAAATAAAGAGATCTGATCTACAGCCCTTTTTATTAGGTTGTGACTTCAAAACACAAAATCAGCTAATTCATATACACTAATAAGCCTTAAAAAAGCAAATCTCATACATTTTATACTCTGCAGCTGGTAAAAAAAAAAGTAATTGGAAACGCATTAAGGGAAAAACAATTTTATAGCATATTGTCCCTTTAAAGCCTTTCTTATTGCGTTCAATTTTCTTTTCCCTTCTTTGCCAACCCTCCTCTTACATTGGATATTACCAGAGATATTTTTGGAAATCACTTATCCTCCTCTAACTCAAATGACCCCAAAATCCTGACACCCTAAGTCCAGAGATACCTGAACTGCATTTTTCCTCTGTTCTTTTTCCCCAGAAAATGCATCTTTGTCTATGATTACAAGGTCCAGGAGTTTTCTTTGGATATGTTAAAGATGTGTTTGAGGGAGGAAAAAAGGTGAAGCTTATTGCCAGAAACCTCCATACATTCCTCTACTTCAAGCTTTCCTTTTCATAGTGGAAGACTATCCCTTTTCAGGGGTGATCTATCTTGTCACTTCTTACAAATGGAGACAAAAGTTTTCGTCCAACCTTTTCACTGTACTTCAAAAAGGACAATTTTTTCCTATTACAGATCTGAGGGCTTTCAAGTTTATCAAATGACCCAGATTCAAAATTACATTGTTTGTGTCCATTTGGTACATGCCTCCTTTCTTTTTGGTTGCATATCTCCATCCATCTCACACACTACTTTAGTATTTCTAGTTTGGCCAAACCCTTAGGTGAAGGTACTAAGCCAGAAAATATTTCAAATCACACACCACCCACATTATGACTTTACCATTAGTGTACCAAATAAGATTTGTGCTAATATGCTTAAGTACCATATATATTATATCAAAAATAAATAAATCATAAGGTTAATATATTCCAAAAAGATATATTTAATATAACTGAAACAGACAATGCCAGCACTGTAAAAGTCCAATACAAGTCATTAGAGTGCACCCATTAAATCAAAGGTCCCATAGAATAGTCCCAAAATACTCTGTGAAGGAAACACATTATTCCATGGATCCCTTTCTCCTTGAACCTTTATAAAGACCTATAAGGGTCGAAGCGCGTCAGTGATTGTTATCATCTGGTGGGTTTGATACCATTTAGGGCTGTCATAACTATACTCTATTACGCTATTTGGGGCTTTTGTTTGTGTTTGCAGGTACCCCTGGAGTTTGACCTGGAAGTAAAGTGATCCATGGAATTAGAACATCTGTTTCCTTAAAAGTTTCTTGGGTCTATTCTTTAGGACCTTTGTTTGATTTCATGAGTGCACTCTATTTACTTTTTTATTCAACTTTTATGATTTTCTTTTACAGTGCTGACATTGTCTGTGTTATACTTTTATTAAATATAAATATTTTTGGAATATATTAACCTTATGATTTATTTTTGATATAATATATACTGTACTTAAGCATATTTGCACATTCTATCTTATTTGATATATACCACTTTAAGAGTTCTCTAGCCCCCCTCCAGCATGATAACTTTTAAATCTACTTTAGACTACACTCTAGTGGGTCTCACTCCACCAGCAACAATTTATTTCCACACCTTTGTCTATATGTTTTTGTTTTTTTAACATGTCCCCCTTAGGTTGGTTTCCTGCACCACCAGTGCAAAGATATTTTATTGGTCTCTTCTTACTTCACAACAGTGGCCCATGGAGGCAAATCTTTTAGCAAGCTTTTACTCCTGACAGTTGGGCAATCCTCATAAAAGAAATAGTTTGAGCAAACGGTTGATTTAATGAGCTAAAGTCCTTGAAAACACACTACTTTAATATCCTGTAAATCATTGTGGTCTGTCTTTGGAATCTATTAGCTTCAACATATATCAATCATCAAGGGGTACACAATGCACACGGTTAAGATACTAGCAGATAAGTCACCTATACTTACATACTTAGTTTTTTTTCCACTCTTTTTACCTTTGTTCCATTCTGAACAGTAGTCTCTTAATCCATTTGGTTTTGGATTATTCTCTACACAAAACACACTATACTTTGGGGCACTTTCTTTAGGGTTTCATAGCTTCCACCCACACCTTCAAAAGACCAATATTTGTGTAACCAAATATCCCTAAGGAACATAGATTTTTCTGACATTTTTTCATAGTCTTTACACAAAAACAAGCCAAATCTGACAGTTATAGAGTTCTGACTTTATTTGTTGAAAGCTTGTGGGTCTGCTAAATAAGCACTTATTTGTTTGCTTTAGAATTATTGCTTGGGAACACTCACAATTTGTGACACCACTTAAAATGAAAAATATAATGCTAGAATAATAATAGGCTGCATTACCAATGTGTTTGTATGTGTGTGTTTCATGTATAGTTTAAAAAAAAAAAATCAGATGGTGTCATTCTTGTATAATTTTGTGTCGGCTTAGGTTTATGACTCGGCATATGTGAACAGTTTATATGAAAATGATAACATTTCTTATCTTTTTTTTGCTTTACAGCCAATTTCACAGCCAACCCAAGTAACTTTATTTACCACACCTAGTGGAGTTGAAGCTCAGCCAGTTCATGATCTTCCAGTGTCTATTTTAGCATCACCAACCACTGACCAGCCAACAACCCATGTAACAATTGCAGACTCTGGTCATGGTGACCAACCTCCTGGTACTGTCACTCTAGTATGCTCTAACCCTCCCTGTGAGACGCATGAGACAGGAACAACAAATACTGCCACCACCACTCTTGTTAACCTTAGCAGCATTGTACAACAACCTGGTGGAACATTACAATTTGTATGTGAAGGTCAAGAGTCTGGAACACTTGTAGCAACAGCTTTGGGGCAAGCAAATGGAAGTGTAGTAAGAGTGTGTTCTAATCCTCCATGTGAAACACATGAGACTGGAACTACACAAACGGCGACAACAGCTACAGCCAATATAGGACAGATAGGGAGTGTGACAAGGGTTTGCTCCAACCCTCCTTGTGAGACCCATGAAACTGGAACCACTCACACAGCAACAACTGCATTGTCAGCCATTGGCAGTGGACAGACTGAAAATTTAAGAACTTGTTCTAATCCACCATGTGAAACTCATGAAACTGGCACAACACAAACACCTACAACTGCAAGATCAAGTCTCAACAAAGAACAGCAAGACAACTCACTAAGGACACCTATCCAAACGTGTGAGACCCTACAGACAACATCTACACATACTAGAATGACTGTGCCATCCACCTTTAGCAGTGGACAGATTGAAAACCTACAGGTGTGTGTGGATCTTCCATGTGAGATACCTGAAACTGATAACACTGCCACAAATATTACAGCTAACATGGGAGCCAGCAATTCAGGGCATAGACTCCGTTTATGTTCTAACCCACCATCTGAGACACATGAAACTGGTACTACTCATACAGCAACCACAGCAAGATCGAACATTGGCACTGGGCCATCAGAGAATTTACAAAGGATACCAGAGAATTCCCCATGTGAGACTCATCAGACAATTTCCACAAAAACCACAATGTCTGTTTCTTCTGATTTTGGTTCTGGCACTTCTAACCTTGAGGTTGAAAACACAGCTTCCTCATCAGTTAGTGCTGCTGAAAGTATAGCTGCTGACTCTTCACATGTTAAGGTGACACCAGTTTTTTCTAATCTCCCAACTGGCACTACCCAGACAGCAACCACAGCCAAATCTAACATTCATTCTGGGCCATCAGAGAACAAACAGAGGTCACCTAATGACTCTTCATGTGAGACCCACCAGACTCTCTCTACATTCACCACAAGCAGCATATCTGAAGATTGCAAAACAGAACCATCAAACGATGAAACTAATACAGCTGTGGGAGTAAATATAACTGAACATCCAGTATGTTCCAATCCACCATGTGAAACACATGAGACTGGAACCACCAACACCCAAACCACAGCCACATCGAACATTGTAACAGAGCCTGCTGAAAATGTACAGAGGATCACTAGTGACTCATCAGTTGAGAAGCAGCAGACAAGCTCTGAGGGAACTATTACAGTGTCTGCAAATATTACACACAACACTCTTGAACAACGTGTATGCACAAATCCCCCATGTGAGACTCATGAAACAAACACAACTAACACTGCAACCACATCTTCATCTAACATGGGAGCCAACCAACCCACTGCTCCCTTATCACAGCAAGTCTGCTCCAACCCACCATGTGAGACACATGAAACTGGAACAACACACACAGCTACCACAGTCACATCCAGCATGGGAGTAAACCAAGGTAAGATGGAGGTAATAGATGGATTTATCATTCTAGCTATCAAATGCCCATTTGGATGTGTACCCTCCTGCTTATCCTTTGCTAACGTAACGATCATATCCTTTCATGTTTACATTTATTGTCTTGTGTTTACCCAGTATTTGAGAAACAGTCTGTCTCTCCTCTTTTTCTTCTTAAAACGGGGAGAGTCCACAGCTGCATTAATTTATTTTGGGAAATACAGAACCTGGCCACCAGGAGGCGGCAAAGACATCCCAGTTAAAGGCTTAAATACCTCCCCCACTTCTCTTATCCCCAAGTCATTCTTTGCATTTCGTCACAGGAGGTTTGCAGAGAAGTGTCATAAGATTTCGGAGTAGTCTCTTATGGAGGGTAGTACTCTTAGAGATGGGACAGGAGTTTTAAGTAGTCCTGTCAGCCTCTCAGAGCATGGATGAAAGGGAGAGTCTTTCTGCGAAACCATCCTGACTCATATTAACAGCTCCACAAGCAATCAGTGTTAGAGTTTCACTGCCTGCTTTCTTCACTCAAGTCCATGTCAGAAGCAATGCTACTATCTGTGAAACTTGAAGGGCGGTGTTACTGTTCCACGGCATAGATTCTGGTAAGATCGTTTAATTTTCCTTTCATTGTGGAAATGTAATGTAAATGATAGAAGGCAGGGTCTCAGTGGGACTCTTGGAATCAAGGGTTAATATCTCCTGAGGGGGGTTATTGAGCAGTGGGGAATGTAATCCTTTTTCTTATGTGATTCTGTCTGCTTATGTGTAGAAATGTTGGGGCTCATGACTATTACGGAACATACCATTTTTTTAGAGCTACGCAGTTCTTGTGGACTGGCACGATTTTCTTTGGCCTACATGTCGCACCTCGTGACTGGGCGTGGTCACGGTTTCATTCTCCATTTCTGTATCATGACTGAGTGTCGGTGGAGAGGCTCTGTTTCTCTACTTGTCTGGGTCATAGGAGGTAGTGTCCCAGCCATTGGGGGTGCAGTGTAAGGTGCCAGTTGCTTTTGTCCATAATTTAATAAATCAAGCTATGGAGGATTCTGATAGTTCGGAGAAGGATTTCTCTGATCCAGATTCTGTTACTTGCGTAGATCATCGGTCGCCAACTAGTGGTCCTTGATCAAGCAGAAGTTAATCTTCTCTGATGGTGTCACCCCATCGCGCCTCCCTACAGTGCCTGGCTGGACATCATTGAAAACTGACAGAGGAGGAGTTAAATTATAATCTCCCTACGCACCTGCTTAGTACTGTGCAACTTGCGTAACTAGATTTGTATTTTTAACTCTTCTCGCCCGGTGCGCTGCTCAGAGGAAGATGCTTCCATTCTAAAGCCAGCAAAGGTTGGTATAGTCTTGGCTTCAATTACTGGAATTAAATGATATATAAAAAAAAAAGAAAATCTTAAAACATTTTGTATCTTTTATTTCTCCAACATAGGTGTGTCCGGTCCACGGCGTCATCCTTACTTGTGGGATATTCTCCTCCCCAACAGGAAATGGCAAAGAGCCCAGCAAAGCTGGCCATATAGTCCCTCCCAGGCTCCGCCTACCCCAGTCATTCTCTTTGCCGTTGCACAGGCAACATCTCCACGGAGATGGCTAAGAGTTTTTTTGGAGAAAGGATTATCTGCAAGTTCTCTGAAGGGACAGATCTCTGCTTTATCTGTTTTACTTCACAAAAGGCTGGCAGCTGTGCCAGACGTTTAAGCGCTTGTTCAGGCTCTGGTTAGAATCAAGCCTGTTTACGGACCTTTGACTCCTCCCTGGAGTCTTAATCTAGTTCTTTCAGTTCTTCAAGGGGTTCCGTTTGAACCCTTACATTCCGTAGATATTTCTTCTGCTAGAAGAGTTTCTGAGTTATCTGCTCTGCAGTGTTCTCCGCCCTATCTGGTCCATGCAGATAAGGTGGTTTTGCGTACTGAGCCTGGTTTTCTTCCGAAGGTTGTTTCCAACAAAAATATTAACCAGGAGATAGTTGTACCTTCTTTGTGTCCGAATCCAGTTTCAAAGAAGGAACGTTTGTTACACAATTTGGACGTAGTCCGTGCTCTAAAATTCTATTTAGAGGTTACTGAAGATTTCAGACAAACATCTTCTTAGTTTGTTGTTTATTCTGGTAAAAGGAGAGGTAAAAAAGCAACTTCTACCTCTCTTTCCTTTTGGCTTAAAAGCATTATCAGATTGGCTTTTGAGACTGCCGGACGGCAGCCTCCTGAAAGTATCACAGCTCACTCCACTAGGGCTGTGGCTTCCACATGGGCCTTCAAGAACGAGGCTCCTGTTGACCAGATATGTAAGGCAGCGACTTGGTCTTCACTGCACTCTTTTGCCAAATTTGACAAATTTGATACTTTTGCTTCTTCTGAGGCTATTTTTGGGAGAAAGGTTTTGCCAGCCGTGGTGCCTTCCGTTTAGGTGACCTGATTTGCTCCCTGCCTTCATCCGTGTCCTAAAGCTTTGGTATTGGTTCCCACAAGTAAGGATGACGCCGTGGACCGGACACACCTATGTTGGAGAAAACAGAATTTATGCTTACCTGATAAATTACTTTCTCCAACGGTGTGTCCGGTCCACGGCCCGCCCTGGTTTTTTAATCAGGTCTGATGAATTATTTTCTCTAACTACAGTCACCACGTTACCATATGGTTTCTCCTATATATATTTCCTCCTGTCCGTCGGTCGAATGACTGGGGTAGGCGGAGCCTGGGAGGGACTATATGGCCAGCTTTGCTGGGCTCTTTGCCATTTCCTGTTGGGGAGGAGAATATCCCACAAGTAAGGATGACGCCGTGGACCGGACACACCGTTGGAGAAAGTAATTTATCAGGTAAGCATAAATCCTGTTTTTCTTCCCTTTACCTGTCTCTTTGTAGTAGTTTTCCTAATTCCTTCAGTTGGACTTACATCACTGTTTGTCTTCCATCACTGTTTGTCTTCCTCCCATCCATCTTCTTTTCTCTTGTTAAGTGTATCCAGTCCACGGATCATCCGTTACTTGTGGGATATTCTCCTTCCCAACAGGAAGTTGCAAGAGTATCACCCACAGCAGAGCTGCTATATAGCTCCTCCCCTAATTGTCATACCCAGTCATTCTCTTGCAAGCCTCAACCAAGATGGAGGTCGTAAGAGGAGTGTGCGACATCCTGATACAGGCGTCAAGCTTTCAAGTTGCCAAGTCTCATACAGAGATAGTTCTGGCATTTCTGAGGTCGCACGGGTGGAAAGTGAACGAGGAAAAGAGTTCTCTATCCCCACTCACAAGAGTCTCCCTCTTAGGGACTCTTATAGATACTGTAGAAATGAAAATTTACCTGACTGAGTCCAGGTTATCAAAACTTCTAAATGCTTGCTGTGTTCTAAAGTCCATTCCGCGCCCTTCGGTAGCTCAGTGTATGGAGGTAATCGGCTTAATGGTAGTGGCAATGGACATAGTGCCATTTGCGCGCCTTCATCTCAGACCGCTGCAATTATGCATGCTGAGTCAGTGGAATGGGGATTACACAGATTTGTCCCCTCTGCTAAATCTGGATCAAGAGACCAGAGATTCTCTTCTCTGGTGGTTGTTTCGGGTACACCTGTCCAAGGGTATGACCTTTCGCAGGCCAGATTGGACAATTGTAACAACAGATGCCAGCCTTCTAGGTTGGGGTGCAGTCTGGAATTCCCTGAAGGCACAGGGATCGTGGACTCAGGAGGAGAAACTCCTTCCAATAAATATCTGGCTTGGCCTCAGTTAGCAACACTGAGGTTCATCAGATTTCAGTCGGACAACATCATGACTGTGGCTTACATCAACCATCAAGGGGGAACCAGGAGTTCCCTAGCGATGTTAGAAGTCTCAAAAATAATTAGCTGGGCAGAGTACCACTCTTGCCACCTGTCAGCAATCCATATCCCAGGCGTGGAGAACTGGGAGGCGGATTTTCTAAGTCGTCATACTTTCCATCCGGGGGAGTGGGAACTCCATCCGGAGGTGTTTGCTCAGTTGATTCATCGTTGGGGCAAACCAGAGTTGGATCTCATGGCGTCTCGCCAGAACGCCAAGCTTCCTTGTTACGGATCCAGGTCCAGGGACCCAGAAGCGACGCTGATAGATGCGCTAGCAGCGCCTTGGTTCTTCAACCTGGCTTATGTGTTTCCACCGTTTCCTCTGCTCCCTCGACTGATTGCCAAAATCAAACAGGAGAGAGCATCAATGATTCTGATAGCACCTGCGTGGCCACGCAGGACTTGGTATGCAGACCTAGTGGACATGTCATCCTTTCCACCATGGACTTTGCCTCTAAGACAGGACCTTCTGTTACAAGGTCCTTTCAATCATCCTAAACTAATTTCTCTGAGACTGACTGCATGGAGATTGAACGCTTGATTCTATCAAAGCGTGGCTTCTCTGAGTCAGTCATTGATACTTTAATACAGGCACGAAAGCCTGTTACCAGGAAAATCTACCACAAGATATGGAGTAAATATCTTTATTGGTGTGAATCCAAGACTTACTCATGGAGTAAAGTTAGGATTCCTAGAATATTGTCTTTTCTCCTAGAGGGCTTGGACAAAGGATTATCAGCTAGTTCCTTAAAGGGACAGATTTCTGCTCTGTCCTTTTGCACAAGCGTCTGGCAGAGGTTCCAGATGTCCAGGCATTTTGCCAGGCTTTGGTTAGATTTAAGCCTGTGTTTAAACCTGTTGCTCCCCCGTGGAGCTTAAACTTGGTTCTTAAGGTTCTTCAAGGAGTTCCGTTTGAACCCCTTCATTCCATTGATATTAAACTTTTATCTTGGAAAGTTCTGTTTTTGATGGCTGTTTCCTCGGCTCGGAGAGTCTCTGAGCTATCTGCCTTACAATGTGATTCTCCCTATCTGATTTTTCATGCAGATAAGGTAGTTCTGCGTACCAAACCTGGGTTTTTACCTAAGGTGGTTTCTAACAAGAATATCAATTAAGAGATTGTTGTTCCATCGTTGTGCCCTAATCCTTCTTCAAAGAAGGAACGTCTTTTACATAATCTGGAAGTAGTCCGTTCCTTGAAGTTTTACTTACAAGCTACTAAGGATTTTCGTCAAACATCTTTCCTGTTTGTCGTTTACTCTGGACAGAGGAGAGGTCAAAAAGCTTTGGCAACCTCTTTCCTTTTGGCTTCGGAGCGTAATAAGCCTAGCCTATGAGACTGCTGGACAGCAGCCCCCTGAAAGGATTACAGCTCATTCTACTAGAGCTGTGGCTTCCACCTGGGCCTTCAAAAATGAGGCCTCTGTTGAATAGATTTGCAAGGCTGCGACTTGGTCTTTGCTTCACACTTTTTCAAAATTTTATACTTTTGCTTCTTCGGAGGCTGTGTTTGGGAGAAAGGTTCTTCAGGCAGTGGTTCCTTCCGCTTAATCCTGCCTTGTCCCTCCCATCATCCGTGTACTTTAGCTTTGGTATTGGTATCCCACAAGTAATGGATGATCCGTGGACTGGATACACTTAACAAGAGAAAACATAATTTATGCTTACCTGATAAATTTATTTCTCTTGTAGTGTATCCAGTCCACGACCCGCCCTGTCCTTTTAAGGCAGGTCTAAATTTTAATTAAACTACAGTCACCACTGCACCCTATGGTTTCTCCTTTCTCTGTTTGTTTTCGGTCGAATGACTGGATATGACATTTAGGGGAGGAGCTATATAGCAGCTCTGCTGTGGGTGATCCTCTTGCAACTTCCTGTTGGGAAGGAGAATATCCCACAAGTAATGGATGATCCGTGGACTGGATAACACTACAAGAGAAATAAATGTATCAGGTAAGCATAAATTGTTTTTTTATTAAATATGCATTATTTTTCATTATGATTTTATTCCACCTGAATTCCAGTAATTGCTATCCAACAGATCAACCATATCCTACCAGTATTATAGTAATTGCCAGTAACATCAGTCGTGGTTAGCTCACATCCATATTGAGAGCTTTCTGAAATAAACTTAATTTATGACTCCAATGTCTGTCCATGATCATAAGTAGTTTGGAATTATTCCTAACTGGGGTGGGGGTAACTTTGAGGTAACTTGGAAGTCTTGTGGTCCTTTTAAACAAAATTCTTTTTTTCCCACTTTCTGCCTCTGTTTCCTACTCAGAATGCAAAATAGAGAAACGGAAAAACTCCCAGCACTGTTTCTTTTTAGGAATTCATCCTTTATTGAAGTTACAAAAAATAAAACATCAGCTACGCTTCGGGCCTACATAGCCCTTGCTCATGAGTAAGGGCTATGTAGGCCCAAAATGTAGCTGTTTTTTTATTCTTTGTAACTTCAATATAGGATGAATTCCTAAAAAGAAATCGTGCTGGGAGTCTCTCTCCATCTATCTATTTATCAATCTATATCTCTATCTATCTATATATCTATATATCTATATATATATATAATATATATATATATACACACACCATTTAAAATTAGAGGGAGGTAAAAGGTGAGTTTAAAATCCTCCACTACGCACAAAATAGAGAAAATAACTCATTGTGTAGTTCATTAACAAATCTAGACAGGCCAGAAGGCTTGTTTTTCCAACAGAAAACCTGCTTTTCTGCAGATTCCCTTAACACCAAATTTTGAGTTTAGTGGTCCCTGAGGTTTGAAAGGTTGGCGACCTCTAGCGTAGATTGTGGGGAGGCCAGGTTAATCAAGCCCAATCAATTATGTTCCGTATGCTGTAATAGAGTGCTCTCTTCTCCCACTGGGGTGAGGTTAGAGACCACTGAGCCATGAAGGAGGTTTATTTCCACCAGAGGTTACTGCACGGTTCCGCATGACCATATCTTTGGCGTTGGCGCACTTACATCTTCCTAATTGCAAACGAAGAGTTAATCCGTGTCTCCTTAAAGGGACATTATACACTCATTTTTTCTTTGCATAAATGTTTTGTAGATCTATTTATATAGCCCATAAAGTTTTTTTTTTTTGTTTTTTTTTTAAATGTATAGTTTTGCTCATTTTTAAATAACATTGCTCTGATTTTCAGACTCCTAACCAAGCCCCAAAGTTTTATAAGAATACCGTCGGCTACCTTCTCCAGCTTGCTCCTGTTTGTGTAAAATGGGTATTTTCATATGCAAAAGAAGAGGGGGGGGGATGATCTTACTTCCCACTTGCAGTGGGCTTTCCAGCTACCTTTTCAATAGAGCTAATCTGAGAGCTTCTAAGTAAGTTTTTAAACTGTTTTATACTGGATTTTTATATCAGTATCTGTGCATCTTATAGTAGTGTCTATTACATGCAGTTATATAAAAATTAGTGTATACTGTCCCTTTATCCTGGGGGTGTCAGGCGCAAGTTCTTTTATATCGGATCTTTCCTCTGGGAAGCGATTTCCTCTGAGGCTTAAGGGTCTGGGCCTTCAGATGCCCCACCGGGGTTGGATTTTGCATTTAGATTCAGACTGGCGTGCCTACGTGTACTGCTGTGGTATGTGTTGGCGGCTTTGGTGGATTCCAGTTCTGATTCGTCAACGGATCCTCAGGCCTCAGATGGCGAACAGTGCTAGATGATGGAGGGATGAGATCCTACTCCTGGTCGTCTCTTGTTTTGTGTGTCTAATCCCAGTTCTGAGCTCCTGAGGATTAGGATTTCTGACAGGCTGGTCCTTTTAGTGTTTACATTACTCTTTGGCGTTCACCTGCGGGTGCAGCCTACTTTCTCTTGATCCGGTTAGGATGTGTTTTATTTTTTTATTTTGGAGTTCGTGGCTGTTGTAGATTTCTTGCATGTAATTGACAAGAGTCCATGAGCTAGTGACGTATGGGATATACAATCCTACCAGGAGGGGCAAAGTTTCCCAAACCTCAAAATGCCTATAAATACACCCCCACCACACCCACAATTCAGTTTTACAAACTTTGCCTCCTATGGAGGTGGTGAAGTAAGTTTGTGCTAAGATTTCTACGTTAATATGCGCTTCTCGGCATTTTGAAGCCCGGTTCCTCTCAGAGTACAGTGAATGTCAGAGGGATGTGAAGGGAGTATCACCTATTGAATGCAATGGTTTTCCTCACGGGAGATCTATTTCATAGGTTCTCTGTTATCAGTCGTAGAGATTCATCTCCTACCTCCCTTTTCAGATCGACGATATACTCTCATATACCATTACCTCTACTGATAACCGTTTCAGTACTGGTTTGGCTATCTGCTGTATGTGGATGGGTGTTTTTTGGTAAGTATGTTTTTATTACTTAAGACACCTCCGCTATGGTTTTGGCACTTTATGCATTAATATAAAGTTCTAAATATATGTATTGTACTTATATTTGCCATGAGTCAGGTTCATGTATTTCTTTTTGCAGACTGTCAGTTTCATTATTGGGGGAAAAAAATTATTTAGGAAATATTTCTTTTGCAAGATGTACCGAGTCCACGGATTCATCCTAACTTGTAGGATTTTGTCCTTCCTGACAGGAAGTAGCAAAGAGAGCACCACAGCAGAGCCGTCTATATAGCTCCCCCCTTAACTCCACCCCCCAGTCATTCTCTTTGCTGGCTCTAAGCAGGAAGGGTAAAGAGAAGAGATGTTAAACTGTTTTTTTTTTATCTTCAATCAAGTGTTTATTTTTAAATGGTACCGGTGTTGTACTATTTACTCTCAGGCAGGACATAGATAAAGATTTCTGCCTGGAGAATGATGATCTTAGCATTTGTAACTAAGGTCCACTGCTGTTCCCACATGAGCTGAGGAGTACAGGAAAACTTCAGTGTGA